>NC_064439.1:3713888-3921388 GCF_023343835.1 Lagopus muta
AAAAAAAAAAAAACCCAGAGCACCGCTGTTTGCGAAAAGGTAATTGAGGAGGGAAAATATTGCCAAGTTTTCGCTATTTTTTTTTCTCCCGTAACTTTCTGCTCTGAGAGCGGCTCGTGTGGCCGAAAGAGAAGAAAAAGAAGAAGAAAAAAAAAGGTGTTTTTTTTTTTTCTCTCTCTTTCCAAACCCCTCCGAAACCCAAAAGATAAAATTACTGGATCTAAAAATAAAGCCGTGGTTTAAAGCTTCCCCCACCCTCTCCGATCTCCCACCCCTTCCACCCCTCTCTCGCCTTTCTCCCTCCCTCCCTCCCTCTCTGCCTCTTTCTGTGTGTTTGCGTTTGACAAAGAAATTATTTGAACTTCCCACTGCCTCATAAAAAGGAAACAGAAGAGAGCGGCTTTGACATATGGATGTGATTTTTCTGCTCTGAGACAGATGCACGCGGAAAACAACCAGCACCGGGGGCTGCGGAGCTGAGCGAAGCCGAAGTCGCTCCGCTTCTTCACATGGGTTCCTCCGTTGCCTTTCGGGAGCTGCCCGCATCTCCAGCCATGAGAAAGCGAAGCAAAGGACCGGGTTTTCTCGTCATGTGCCTTTCTGGCTAAAAACAAACAAACAAAAACAAACAAGCAAACAAACACCGGTTCTGGAAAGTGAGGGGGGGGTGGGGGGGGGGGGAGTTGGAGGGAGGGAAGGAGAAGGAGAAATCATCTGCGAGAGGAGCGCTGGAAGACCTCTCCGTCCTCCAACTTCCCCGAGAGAGCGTGGATGCTGGAAGGAGCCCCTTGGATATGGGATCATATCTGGTTTATCACAGCCTGGGTTTGATCCTCTGCTGCTCCGTGCTGAGCTCGGTCTACGCTCTGGTGAGTGCCCCCCATCCTTCTTTTCTCGGCTGTTTCCTTGACGAGTAAAACCGTTCTGCTTTTTGGGGGGATTTGAGGAAGCAGAGAGCCACTTTTGCAGCCCCGGTGGCTGATCTCGCTGCTTTCCGAGCTGCTGCACCAGATGAAATTAAAAATGTCTGTGCTTCCCGGAGAGTTTGAATCACTTTTCAGTCCCTCCGGACGGGAGCGCGTGTAGTTTGACAGGGAGCTGCTCCGGGAAAGGCGTTTTGGGGGATCACTCAAAAGACACCTCCCAGGAAAGGGCGATTTTTCCTTTTTTTTTCCTTCCTTCCTCTCTGTCTCTCTGTCTCTCTCTCAGAAAGAAAAAAAAAAAAAAAAAAAAAAAAAAGAAGGACGTTTAATTTTCATTTCATTACATTTCCATTTAATCTTCCTAATTTGCAAATCTGCAAAACAGTGCCTTGCTTTCCGAGATTGATTTTGGAGAGCGTGGGGACTGCAGACAGTTTACACACAGGAGCAAACTGTGAAAGTAGTATTAACCCTTTGCTCCCTGGCACTATTTTCACCTGCTCCTGCTCACACCAAGGGAGAAAACCTTTACAGAGGTGACCAAAAAGGGCTAAAGGCTGCCCAATCTGCCTTGATGGTGGTGATGGGCAACTGGTTGAGATCCACATTCACTCTCTCACCAAAGTCCTGCCACAGAAATCAAGTCACGCAGAAATCAGCCACCAGATATCAACTCATCGCTGGGTGTGCTGCTTTGACACGTGCTTTGCTTCCTTTCTCCATCCCTGATGGAGTGGTGATGGGTGGCATCAGCATCGCTTGGTCAGTTCTTGGTGTAGACACCACTTAACGCAGTGTCTGCTCTCCAGGAGGGATGGAGATCATAGAAATCATAGAATTATTAAGGATGGAAATGACCTCTCAGATCATCTAGTCCAACTGAGATGTGTTGGGAAAAGGATTGACCCCAGTGCTGGTTCTGTTCAGGTCCTTTCCAATGAGCTGTCACATTCTTTTGGGTTTGGTAGGAACTCATGCAGGGCAGGTGGGGAGGTATTTCCCCATTTCCAGCATCGTGCTGGGGGGAAACATCAATATATGAGAATAGACAACCTCTTGGAAAACAGTCTCTGTCACAATCCATCCCGGTCTTGATCTAACTAATCTTAACTCAAAGGCCAAAGAAAAGTGAGGGGTGCTGAGGGGCAGAAAGTGTAGGTACAGTTAGGCTTTAGTGACATCTGAGGTTTCTCCCATGTTCTTGGGTTGGGTTAGCATCTCCATCACCACGGTGACTTTGCCGCTGTGTCAGGACAGGCTCTGTGGGTTCTGTAACACCTGCTGTCCCCATATACAGCCATAACGCTGCCGGAGTCAGCATCAAAAATCCAGTTAGGGCTGAAACAGCTCCATTAGAGCTGAGCAAACTTCAGTATCTAGAAAAGATAGGCAAGAACCGACAGCCCACCTTTACTCCCTGTCCCATTTTGGTCCCTGTCTCAGTACATCCCAGTATCACCAGAAGACACAAGGAACAGCCAGTGAGCCATGCCTCAGTGTCTGCTATCTCCTGTAGCTGTTCAGGAACTGCAGAGTTAACCTGTGAAAAAAAACCACTGAGGGTAGCTGCAGAATGATAGGGATGGAAGGACTTAATTTAGAGCTAGACTGTGTGACAGCTTTGGCTGGGCTAAGAGCGGTACCCAGTCCTCCGTCAAAGGGTCAGGAGGATTCTCTTAGAATGATGCAGTGAGTTCTTGGAACTTCTGGTCATGATTTATCTGTCTGGGGCAGGAGGATGTGCGGTTTGAAGACATGGGACTGCAGGATATGAGATTGGAGGACATGGGACTGGAGGGCATGAGGTTGGAGGTTGTGGAACTGGAGGACGTGAGTTTGGAGAGCTGTGGCTGTTGGGCTCTTTGCTGCTCAATCCTTTGCATCCCAGAGCTGGTGAAGCCCAAAGCACTGTGCCTCCTAAATCTGAAGCTGTCATTCCCTTTGATCAATAGGCAAAAGTGGCAAAAAAAGTGAGAAAGGGATGGGGAATGATGTTTCTGATGGTCTGCGCTGGTGCTGTGTGTGCCCCCACATTAAATCTAAGCATGGGGGGAATTCAGGCACACTTTAAATTGCAGTGGGAGTGGGTTCCATTGCAAAAGGAGTGGGTGATGCTCTGCTCTCCTCCAAACCCCCCAGCAATCTGGGGAAGCCCTCCTCCTTGCCTTTCCCCGGGAATATTCCTAATTAACACGTGCTTAAGCGGTGGCAGAAATCAGTTTATCGATTGAGTGCTTTGCACTCCAGTCTGGCAAGAAGAGGGGTGACATTTGGGTCCATTTTTCTATTCGGCGAGAGCAGCCTGAGTCTAACAACCCTGTAGATGCGGGCTTGAAAAGATGATGCATGCAAAAGGAGCTTCAAAAGTGGGTCGAACACCAGCACGAGAGGAGTAGTTCAGATTTTGGCACTGTCTTTATCAGGAAAGCACTGCCAGAACTGCTTGCAGGAAAACCTCCCCGTGTCCCTCCTCCAGCCAATACCCCCATGGTTTGCTCTGCTGAGCTGTTCAGTTCTCAGTTTCGTCCTCAGCTTGAGCCTGCTTATCTCTGTCAGAGATACTAAGAAGAATAATTTAAATATATACATAAAATAAAGCCATGCTCTGCTCAGATGTTGCTGTGGGATTTGGGTTGGAATAACTCAGTTTTGGGAAATGGGTAACAGCCTGAGCCAAATGCCGAGTTCTGCATGGTTAGGAAAAGTGGGTGCAGGTGTGGGTGGAAAAAAGACACCAATGGCCTTTCTGCCATTCTCCAGTGCCTCTCAGGAGGTGCTGCCCCTTTGAAGAGCATGCTTGGCCAGCAGAATGGGCTCCAGCTCTGCCTGTTGGTTCCCCAGCTCTGGCCCCTCTGCTTGGGCACTGCTGAAGTTTGGTTTTGCAGAGGAGCTGGGACGCTCCCCTGAAAATTCAGGGGGTGTCAGTAAAGGATTGGGAGCCCTTTTCTTGTGGGAATTACCCAAAATGGGGACAAGCTTGGCCAGGTCATCGTCAGGACAGTTGGGTTAGATGATCCTAGAGGTCTTTTCCAACCTTTATGATTCTGTGGTTCAGGATAGTGTCAGCCCTCACTCCCAAAAGAGTGTTCACGCCAGTGCTGATGTTGATCTCCAGCAGGAAGGTCTGGTAGGAATAAGAAAAGTTGTCCTGCTTCACCCTGGAGGAGCACCAAGTAACAGAGATCCCAAAGCTCAGCAGCAAAGCCATTGGATTAAGGAGGTGTTGGTCGATGCTTTGCTCTTTGCTTCACTCCTTGTCCATCCCTCTGATCTGAACCACCTCTTGATGGATTTGGAAAAGGGAAGGATTTTAGATTGAACCATTCATAGCTGGAAACAAACAAACAAACAAAAAAAAAACAAACCCAGCACGTATTCTCCCTGAGAATGGGGCCAATAGTAAAAAGAATAATCATCCAATAATCCTACATAGAGATCCTGCAAATCCCGACTACTGTCTGAATTCATTAAATAAAGGCAGCCTCCAAGTGCAAGGAAACAATATCTGAAATGTTCTTTTTCTCCACACGAGCTTGGGAATGTGCCCATCCCTGCCCCGTGTATTTATGAAAGATATGGGGTTTTTTATTGTACTTTGGGATTAGCAGATATCCCTGGACTATAAAATACCCGACCACAAAATATAAAGCAAACAGGGCTCTGCATCAGGGCAATACATGGGCTGTGATTTCACCCTGCTGAAGCCTAAAGCGCTCAGTGGCAAATCTGACCTGAGCAGGCTGGGTTTGGTGCAGAGGGAACAGAGAATGCAATGGGGCAAATATGCACGCAGAGGGTCGAGGCTTGAGGATACGAAACCTGAGGTGTGCCTTTTAGGTCCAAGCAGTTGTTTGGTTTCTGACCTCCTAGAAATAGCTCCAAAGCACTGCTTTGGGATCAGTGGGGTTATCCTTGGGAGAGCAGTGTGTCTGCAGTCCCAGCCAGGGGTAACCCAGTTCAGACAGCTCAAGCAGGAACAGCTGTTGTCTCCATCACCAGACCACCAAACAGCCCCTGTCCCCCCATGTCCACGTGCAAAATGATGCTGAGATCCCTGCCCTGACAGCAGGAGTCGTCTCACATCTTTGCATCCATTGATTTGGCATCTGTTCTCTTCCTGGAAAAGAGAAGGCTCTGGGGAGACTTGAGGGTGGACTTTCAGTATCTAAAGGGGCTGTATGAAAAAAGGAGACAGTCTCTTTAGCAGGGTCTGTTGTGGTAGATAAGGGGAAACGACTTCAAGCCAAAAGAGGGGAGAATTAGACTGGATGTAAGGAAAAAGCTTTTTTGCAGTAAGGACAGCAAGGCACTAGAAGAATTGCTCAGAGGGGTGATGGATGCTCCATCCCTGCAGACACCCAAGGTCAGGCTGGATGGGGCTCTGAGCACCTGATGGAGCTGTGGGTGTCCCTGTTCACTGCAGGGGAATTGAAACAGATGACCTCTACAGGCCATTTCCAACTAAAATGATTCTATGATTCTGTAAATCCATTCCTGGGCACACCAGTAAGGGGCCATTGGTGGAAGATGCTGGCTGGAGGCTTTGACCCCATAGGGATGTGCTTGGGAATTCACTGCTCAGCCACCTGATGAAACACAGTTGAAATCAGTCCCTGATCTGCAGATATTTGAGGCATAGATATACAACCATTGTGCCTTGATTTCTCAGGAGTTGAGTATCTCCTCTGATCCAAACCCTACCTGGGAAGTGGTCCTCAGGTCCTCATCACTGCCAAGCTGCTCCATCCTCACCCCCCACTGCTGCAAGATAGTGATGATGATCAGTGCATATTTACATGCTGATGGGACCACCTTGCTGTTCAATCCCACTGGGCTCATCAGAGACTTTTGGGCCTTGATTCCTCCCAGTTCCATTGCTGTTGACCAAAGTGAAGACCTCAACAGGCTCAGCCAGTGTTAAAGATCAGACACCTTGCCCTGACACTGAGAATTTGCTCTCTCCCTCTGCATCCACATGGATGCTATAATAACCATGTGGATCTCAGCCTGAATTTCAGCTGACCTTACAAGAACTGCTGTAACGAGGATGATCTTTGTGCTGCACATTTTGCAGGATGGTTCCATTAATGAGTGACACTTGGAGCTGAAATGCAACCAGCAGAATTCCTGCCTGGGTCTGATCCTGAGCTTGCATTTGTCATGGGAACATCCAAACTCGTGCTTGCTACACTTGGCTTGATATTAACCTGTCGTTTCCAATGAGGCCAGGCTGACCCTTATTACTAATCAGCGGGGCTCTATGCTTTGGGAGTCTCCCTTCCCTGTGGAGGCCTAGCTTGGATTGACTTCCAGAAACCTGATTTCCAAGAATGGAAAATTCTGGATGGATGACACCCTCTTATCAGGCTGTACTTTGATCCTCCTATTACACAAATCTCCCTGAGAGCACTCAGGCGATGCTTTCGTTGCTGCAATCTTCTGCAAGGCTGTCCCATCTTTCTGCCTACACATTTTTCCCTTCAGCCAGCAAAGCAGAAAGTGGACTTCTCTGCCCCTTTTCCCTCTCACTCCTTCAGCGTTCCTGGCTCGAAGCATTTCAGCAGTGCAGGGATTGTGCTATCCCTGTGTGAGAGATAAATATTTCAAGCGTTGTAGCTGGGGTGAAGGGAAGTCAAGGGGAGAAAGCCATTTATCTTCTCCTTCGCTCTCTCTTGTTGGGGCAGCCTTATATTTCAGAGAACACTGGAGGGACACCAGAGTACAGACAGCAGGAAGGTGTTGGCCTGATGCTGTGACACATGAAAATAAACTCAATGAAACAGCTCAGAAAGGAGCAGTCCCACTTACCCACAACTCCACCTCCTTCTCCTCCATGAGATGACTGAACTCCCCGAGCTGGCGTGAAAATAACTCAGGATGGGAAAAGGGAAATAAATGCAGAAGGTTTGTTGCTGGGTCAGTGAATGGTGTCTGCACATCAAAGGTTTGGATGAGCTCCTGAGACACACGAGGGAGCGATTGGGTTGCACCGGTGGGGGCAATAAGGAGAGCCAGCGATGTGTGCAGCTCTACCCTGACACCACACATCATTATCCTCCAGCATAAATCCCCCCCACTCCTCCTTTTGACAGATCCACACCCCGTCCCAAGCCTGCTGTGAGGTCTGCTGTAATACCTTTTGCTCTTGGCAGTAAATGCACACACAGCAAGGTGTGAGGAGCATAGGCTTCACTCTACCTCAGAACCTCACCTCCCTCAGCCAGAGTATTTAATCATGAGCACCATTCTTGGCAGAGTTTTCATCTGGGCAGATGAGCAATCTTCCAGATAACGTTCCCAAGAGCTGGTTCAGGATAACACAGGGACTGGATGTGATCTCATTCTCCATTTGGGGAAAAATGAGTTTGGGCTTGTAGGCATGAGATGTGCCATCTTGCTTGGCTTCAAGACCAGGACACAGGACCCAGCCCCTTTATTTAGCAGCAAACAGGGACTTCCGAGTCTGAGAATTGGCCTGGAGACAGCACAGCCATCCAGTCCTAGCCCACCTCTCTGACTCTGACCAAAGTACAGAACAAGTTAGCCTTCAAAGTCCAAATGCATTATGTTTTTTTCACTGTAAAAACCTCAAATATCCACCGTTTTCCAGATAATGGGCTCAACCAGGGCAGACCTGTCCTCCTGGAAAAGAAACCCCTTAGATTGGTGTATGGGGCAAGCACTGGAGATAGCAGTTGCTGTCTCAGCACCCAAGGCAGGCTGGTTATCTCACTTCTCACATGGCTGCCCCACTGTTAATCAGGGTTCCTCGATGTTATCTTTATGTCTGTCTTTCTCTCTCCAGGCATTTCTGCGTATCTGTTTGCTTGGTCTTGTCACACTGAGAGCAAGAAGCAGTCACAATTGCATCTGTAAAGGCAGATTTGAAAGTCACTGTGCGTCCTTAGAAAACCTTATCTTCCCTGTACTGAACCTTGGCTTGGGACTTAATTTCTTTTTTTTTTTTCTTTTTTTTTTTCTTTTTTTTTTTCTTTTTCATTTCTGTGTGTTTTAACAGAAAAGTGAGCATTATGCAAAACTTAGCTTATTTTTACCAGGGGTTAAGGGACAAGGTGCTTTGAAGAGGAAGTTAGGGAGTTGCAAAGTCTTGGGGGTGTAGCAGAGAACAAGTGATCATTTAACCCAATGGAGTCTTGGGGGACTCCAACACTGTTTAGGACCACTAGTAACTCATTTAACTGCTGATCCTGTGGATCCAAACACATTAGGAAATTCCTAATCTCCTCCAGGAGGGAATTACCAGCAGCTCCTATTGTGTTCTAGTGCTACAAACCAAACTCAATCAAAGTATTGGGATGATATCCATGAACTTTGCAAGCTATTTCCATCTATCCAACTTTTATTGCCTGAACTCCTGCCTCACCTCAATGTTACCTTGACTTTCTTCTTGGCGTTTTGACTCCAGACCACTTTTCCTTTCAGACACTGAGCAGTTGGAGTTAAAATAGATTTGAGAAAATGGCCATGGTGAGTGGTTGCAAGGAAATGACCTGTTTCCCCTTGCTGCACTAAAGAATAAGATCAATAAAGCAACATTATGCAGAGTATCTATTTCATGGTTAGCAGTTTCACTCAGCTCAGAGAAAATACAGGAAATTTCTTTTAAAAATAAAAGTGAGAGAGAGCTGATAAGAAGTGCTAAAAGATGCCCAATGCATACAACTTTGAAACCTTGTGTTGTGGGCTTACCAAAAGCCATCTGCTTATCAAACCTTTTCACCTTTCAGAATTGACATCAGGGTTTTCTCCAAGCCTGTGTTTTCTTGCAGTGCTCTTGAGGTTATGCTGAATTAATTGCTTGTTGAAAAATGACCTCTTCAGATGAGATTGGGAACTGAGATTTAGCTCTTCCATTGCATTTCTGCATGCTTTCAGGCATTTTTTTTTTCGCTGTACGTGCAGTAAAGGCACAGAGGACTTGTAGGGACATTGTTTTGTGATCATGGTGGGGATGGGTTGACAGTTGGACTGGATGATCTTAGTGGTCTTTTCCAACCTTAACAATTTGATGATTCTGTGAGCGAAGGCGCGCTTGGAAAGAAGGCTCATTTTTATTGTTCTTCCCAGAAAAGAATAAAAGAGACAGAGATGTCTCTATAGGTGCAGAGGTGAAAAAGTGTTCCCATTCTAAATAACCATGCTCACTAAATCATATGCCTGCAGGTGGTCAGAGGTGGTCAGACGCACTGCATCTAATGCAGACATAACTTGTTTTCACTTGAGCTGACTTACCAGGACTGTCAAGTCCCAGTAGTGTTTCCCCAGGCTAGCCACTGGATGGGGACAAAGCAGGATGTAGCTGATCTCCCATGCCTAGCTTTAGATATCAGCAATGTGTATTCATGCATCTCAGAGCTGCCTGGTGTCCTCAAGGGACCCACTCAGCCACAGAGCATCCCACCTCAGGTCATCTGTGGTTGCACCCAAAAGACACTGGGTGGGCTTGGAGGTCTCATTTCCTCAGCTAGTGAAGGCATGAGGTTTGGTGCAAAACTATTATGTATGCACACCCATACCAGTAGGCGTGTGGGCAAAACTCTGTGTCTCTGACTCATGCTGCAGCATTGTTAAATAGTCTCAGAGCATCCCAGCATATAACCCCACAGCAGAGCACCATCTTCATCTTCATTTCATTTCCCACCACGACTGGTGTTTCTCTGTCAGCCTTTCACCACCACAATGAAGTGTGTTTGTTGTTTTTTGCCTCATTCCTGGGATCAGATTTTCTCTCTGATTTGCCTTAACCTCATCATAGAAACCACAAAGCTCAAGGGGCCAGAGCATTCTGCTGGCATAAATCAGTGGTGTTCCTGTGGAGTACAGAAGGACCAAGAGTCTCATCTGATGTCAATCAGCATCACTGCAGGGAAATAAGAGAGCCAGGGGGTGATTTGGAGTAGCCCAGCTAGCACATTCTGGTACTAGCCTCTTGGCCCTGGGTTGCCTCTGGATGGAAAGGGACAGGATTCTGCAAGCTGAGAGATCTGGGTCGGATGACAAGCTCCTAGATTCCACATGCTTCTCCAAACCATGTACAGCCATGCTTCAGTAGCTTCTTTTGTGGCTGGCTGCCTTGTGCAATGAATGTCTTTTTGAAAGCATTTAAAGACAAGCAATTTGGGGGAAGATCTCAGAGGGAGGGTATGTCACTCTTGCTTCTGGCTATGGTGGTGGTGGGAAGGGTGATAAGCATGCTGGCAAGATGGATTTGACTCAAACCACAGGACGGGGCTGAATTCAGCAGTTGATTTGGGTCCATTCTTAAAGGCAGTCAAATCATAATGTTTGAATATAGGAGATTTGAGCAAATTCATCATCAGTGTTTCAAGTAGACTGAGCAATAGACAGTTGCTTTTTCTTCTTTCCTAACTCACTTCCAGTGCTGATTTTGTCACGGCATTCTTTGGTGTCATGGACAGCATCAGTTTGATCAACAAATTGAGCTTAAGATGGTTTTTGCACATACTTTGTAGGACTGTAAATGGGAAATTAGGCCATTCAAAGTCACAGCTAATGTGTATTCCTAATTTACTCTGTCATCAGCAAAAGATGACTCAGGTTTCTGCAGGAGCAGGGGGAGGGGAGAGTGCTTCAGCTGCTGAAAATGGAACAACATCAACCCTTGTTTTTCACCCTGGTAAGGATCCAGCCCTGGTTCTGTGCCAACAAGTCTGCACACTAAGAGGATCTCCATAGGGGTCGATGTGGGTATGTGCTCAGCTGAGCTGACTCAGCTGACGGGCAGATAAGGTCTTTAAGTTACCCAGATAAGCATAACGATGGCCAAGCCAGAGGGTCAACAGACTGCCATCTACAGAGCTGGGTGGAGCCCTAGCAAACCTGGATACCCGACTCCTTTCTCAAACTCATTCCTAGATCCTCTACACCCTCTAAGAGCACCAGCCTTAGTTATTGACACCACTAGTAACTCCCCAAGAGAATCAATTATATGTTGTCTCACTGCTGTGACAGTGGTCTTTGCTTCTCTTCTGGATTTTCTTGTTCATCGCCTTCCCTTTTACCTTTTGGTAACCTTTTGTTTTTCCATGCTCTGTTGCTGGACCCAGCTGCCAAAATGGACATCTAAGATAAAATGAAAGAGAAGAACACTTCATTGAGTTACACCTCCCTAGGATTCAGAGTTAACACCTTGTAGAGAGCAAACTAGGCAAAGATCTGTGGTTTATGCCTCCAAAGGCATCTTGTCATGAAGGCCAAGCTTCCAAGGACAATGTAAAACAGAAGGAGTCGGGAAGAGAAGGATGTTTGTTCCATCAAAGCCCCAGCACGTGCATCCTCTGCCAGCCTACATGCAACGAGGTCAGGGAATACACTACTGCAAGGCTGGCAGTCACTGGAACAGATCCCACATCTACAGATCATCCATTCCTATCTGGAAGTTTTGTATGAGACCACACTGACTTGGGTTAAAGATATCACAGCCGTATGGATGTGGACACAGTTAATGGGGACAGAGAATGAGATACAGCTGATTTATTTCCTTCCACAGGACTAGTGTGGCCCCATGGGCAGGGATCCCAGACTGCAGCAGATCCCACTCCATGGATGCCCAGATCAATCTGTATTGCAGCTGCATCTGAAGCATTAACAACCCTGAAACAGGGCTCTGTTAGCACCTCAAGCAGCAGCCACCAACTTGTGCTCCTGGAGCATGAAAATGCCTTTATCCCTGCCAGAAGATGGATTGATACCCGCCTGCAACGTGCTCCAGGGTTGATTTGGCTACAGGGCCACCTGCAATGGGGCTTTCGGTTCTGAGCACCCACTCCAATCTGTTTCATCTCCCATAGGGGCCACCAAAGCTTTACTCCCCTCCAAGCTTCCCCCTACATCTCCTACACCGTCTCTGCCCTCACCTCCAGGTGAGCACCATGTTAGCATCCCATATTCATGCTCATTTCCAGTTCCAGAAGGGACAGCAGAAGGAGGAGGAAGGGGGGATGCTGGAGCTGACCGGCTGGAGTGAGGACGTCATGCCTCAGAGCAGCCTGCACAGCACTGAGGGCTTAATGTGCCGTAATCACAGAGCTGGCCTTGTTGTAACTGCACCCCGTCTCCCAGCGCTGCTGGCAGCTCCTGCACTCCCTGCTTGTGGGATTTTTTGGAACAGATCCCCCCCAAGCAAAAGGAGAGGAGCCTGAAGGGAGGAGGGGAGAGCACAGGGAGTGGGGTGTTGACCTGCTTTGGCCACAGACAGTTCTGGCCCTATCAGGAGGTGAATCGGGACATTAATCAGTATTACGGGGATTGGGACAGGGTCAGATACCTGTGGTTTGAGGCGTGCTGGCAGGGCTCAGCATTGCCAAAGTCATAATACCACACATTGCTCATGAAAGAGCAGTGCTGCGATGTTCCAGGGAGGAATGGTGCTGGGGGGGGGGGGGGGGGGACGGTGATGGGCAAGGGCTAATGGGGGTGGAAGGGTAAAGGTGAAGGGAAAAGGAAAAAAGAATAGAAAGAAGACCTCTCCGTGGGTTTCCTGGCAGGAGAGCAAGAAGAGAGAGCTGCCTACTTTATAGCCTTCCTGCCAATCCTTTGCCTTGCCTCTCCTAACCTCCATGCAGAGGGCTTGCTTCACATCCCTTCCCACAAGTTATGAGAGCATGCAAAATGACCAACAGCAACCAAGATGGTAGAGGAAGAAGAGAATGCAGAACCTTGTGGCTGAGACAGGAACATAGGAGAGAAATCAATGAGATTCCTGTTCCTGGGAAGGTGGGAGTAGAGGAGACAAGGCCCTTTCATTGCCCCTGTGATTGAAGCTGCTTTGCCCTCCAGGGAGGGGCCTATGTGAAAAAGGGACCCTGTTGCTTCTGGCTTTCAGGTATTATAATGTCTTAAGGGAGCTCTCAAGAGTTCAGGTACGGGTCCACCAGCCTGCAGAGCTCTCCATGTTGGTTTCTCATTACATGTGGTAGGACACAATAGTTGGGCTCACAGGATGGGATATCATAGAATCCTAGAATGGCAAGGATTGGAAGAGACCTCGCAGGTAATCTAGTTCCAAACCCTTGCTCCCAGCAGGATTGCAAACCACTACATCAGTTACCCCATCAGGTTGCTCAGAATCCCATCCAACCTGGCCTTGAATGCCTTCAGGGTTAAGGCACCCACGGATCTGGGGATCTTCTGTGGAAGTCAAGCAGTGACAGGGATATGAGACTAAGTGTATCCTCTCCATCTCCAAGGGAGGCAGTCCAGGTTCCTTCCATAGGAGGTAAATCTCCAGCAAGAATAGAGATGCTACAACACATACCTAAAGAGGAGCAAAGTCACACCACAGCATGGCTGACTTCTGTCCTTCAGACGTGCCATCAGCCACGTCCGAACATGAGGGCAGGTTGCCCTACCAAGGCTGTCCAGGCCCGTTGACTCAGCACTGCATCTTTCTCCTCTTTTTTTTCCCGTTCATTACCTTCTTTTGTTTTCATAGCTTTATTGTTGCATCTCTTAACTATGGTGGACTTTAAGCCATTCTCCTTTTTTTCTAAGACAATAATATCATTGTGTTTGCGAAATCGTGGTTAGAGATATCAGCAGGATGTTCTCAAAAGCTTCCTGGTTTCCATGAGCTCTGCATACTCTGAATTTATGGTGCTAGTTGATGCCAACAATTGGCCTTGTACATCTTTTTTCCCCTCTACTATGTAGAAAAATGCCCTTCAGACTCTGCAGTACAATGAACTGGTGAGAGTTTCAGGTGACACCCAGTGCTGTTGTGAAGAGAGGCCCTGCCTTAGGAACCCATGTGAACTAATATATTCCCACAATTATGACAGCTGCCTAAAATATCATGAGATTTTCAAAAAAGGGAAGTTCTGTATTTCTCTTCCTTTTTTCGTCCTTTAATTCTGACACTCTGGAGATAATCATCTCCAGATTCTCTCTGCTACTATACAGGGTAAATGCTTGCTTTTGTTTTAAATGCAAGCTGAGTATCACCCAACACATGACTCCAGTAGCTCAGGCACAAAGAAAACCAGATTTTATAAGTATAAGATAAAGCAGTGAGAACTCACTGTTCTCTTGCTTGGCTGGCTACCCAATGTTCTTGAAGGGTAGGGACAGAGACTGCCTTGCAGTCTGGTACAGGTTCATCCCCCCCTTCCTTAGGCATTCTAGGCAGGAGAATCCTCTTGCCTACTCTAAGACATTGAGGTGTCTCCTTGGACACAGACCATGGAGCTCCAGCCAGCACAGTTTTGACCCTGGGGATCTCAATCTGTATAGACAATGAAGGATCAATTTATTTATAGATGTATAGAGGCCTCAAAGGCATCTGAAGTATCTGCCAAGGGAAGGTAGATGCAGCACAGAGCCAACAGGAAGCAATGAAGCAGCAGCTGAAAGCCAAGAGAGATACTGTAGGGCATCAAGTTGAATATGATACCTTGGTGCATGCTACTAAATAGCTTCTGGCAAGGCAAAATCTGGGATTTTCCTCTCTGGGGCTTAGGGAACAAGATAGAGAGCTGGAAATGGTACATAAATTCTCACAAGAAGAGATGTTTTCATCTGTTCATTAAGCTGGAGGGACTTGGCCTAGGATATCAGGTGCAGGTGGTAGATTTTGGTCTGTGTGGTTATGCTGTAGAAAGGTTTGCACACTTTCCATTCCAAGTCAAAATCTGAAGCTGCTGTAGAAGTGCAATTAATTGTCACTAATAAAAAATCCACCAAGACAGCAGTGAGGTTGAGAGTCTTCATTTTTCCCTTATGTCCAGAATACCAAGGTCTGAATCAAATAGTGTCTTTTAAATGGATAAAAAAAAGGGGGGGGGGGGGGGGAGGGAAGCAAGAAAACAAGTACTTATCCAAAGATCAGAAGAAAAACACTTGACCAAGGACTTCTGAGGAGATCATGGCAAGTTCCTTTCCCTTCCATTTCATTGCATTTTCATGGCTGGTACAGTTACACTATGGATTTCCATCCTCTTCAAAAATACTGGCAGCTACAAATAGTATCCACTATTCCAGGCTGTACCTCCCCGGGTTTGAGTCTGTAGTCCCCAACTTCACAAGCAGCCATGGACATTCATAAGAGGTTTGCAAAGACCATGAAGTCTACCACCAAGGGACAACTGGTTTTCATATAGGGTCCACACCTCCTCCAGAAAGTGATGAAAGTCTCTCAAAGGACAGAGAAAGGCTGAAAGCCACTGCTCAGTCAACAGCATCCACATTTCTGTGGCTGAAGGAACAGTAAGCTACCACTATTTCTATCAGATCATCATGATTCAAAAATTTTGACTTTTAAACTGATAAACGCTGCTGCTTGCTCTGCTTTTGTAGAGGAACTTGGGATCACTTACCAAGACCTTGTCAGCTAGAGTTGCTGGCCTCTGCTGAGCCACAGGCTAGCTGATGGGATTAATCTCATTATACTTGACTGCTACAAAGTTGTTTATTCTTCTATAGTCGGTGGAGAGAGCCAACTAGCACCACTAGAAATATCTTGTCCTGCATGCAAAGTGGTTTGTATCACCTGTTCTTTGCTCTTTTTTGTGGTCTGCAGGAAGACCCTTCACCAACACACGAGGTTAACTTTGGCTGAGGATGGAGACAGCTCTGCACCAAAATAACCTGAGGGCTATTTCCATCTTTTTCAACCATCCCTGGGTAACTTTGAGAAGATCCTTTCTTTTCTGGTTCTTCTATCCTCTGATTTGCTCCTTTGGGCTTATCTATAGAAACATCTAGGTATTAACTGAAATCTAAGGAAGTTATCAACAAAACTACTTTACACCCGAATTTCTGGGCTTGGGCCATGAGTTGCTCAGAGAAGAAGAGATGTGTTTTGTCCACATAAAGACAAGCATCAAAACAGTAATAGACTGCTGTCTGTGGCTCAGAATGTGTTTGTCCTCCAAATACGAATGTAAATATCTAGCCTGTGTCTCCCACAGGACTCACTAACACAGATCTATTGGCTTCAGAGAAGTGGCTAGTTTTGCTGTGGGCAAGCAGCCAAAGATAACATCTTCCTGTCCTCCCCTTGCTGAATCTATTGTGTCAGTTCAGAGAGGGCTTTATTTTCCATCACAAAAACTCTCTCTAGAGTGACAGGGAGGATGTATACAGAGATTAGAGTTTACAGACTCGGTGATTATAGCAGCTCTTGTTCAGTAGTGTAGTAGCGGAGGATCTGGAGCTGAAGTGAGGGGTTCCCCAGTGTCTGCTCACCCACATAGAGGATGGAGTCCAGCCAGAGAAGCTTTTTCCTTTCTTATTGTCTCTGTTGCAAATCAACATCAGGAGGGGTGAAAAGAATCACAGTTAATGGGTTTGAGAGATCATGACAACCTAAACTTATCACAAAGGCTTTGTGGTTTCAGCAGCCACCCTAAAATAACTATTTTCTCTCTCTGTCTGCATTGGATCACTCATGGATATTGTTTCAGACTCTTGGTAAGCTTAGGAGGAGAAGCTGGGTTTGTGCACTCTAACACTTTGTTTTCTCCAAAACTATCTCCTATCTCTTCTCATTTGTCATGAAGAAGACAATGAAAATTTTGAACTTTTAGGAGCTGTAGCCTACAGTACTGTTAGGGTAAAATATCTCTTCCTCTAGATGATTTTTTTCCATGCCAATGCACATTTCATCTGTGGAACTCACTGCTGTAAGACTGCATTACAACCAGAGATGGAAAAGGATTCCTGTTCAGGCATAAAAATGGATTAACATGTAATATTTATAACTTCTTTGGAAGATTAAAGATACCGTGAAATTTGGAGACATAAGGCAATCTATTTCCTCCGGGCAAAATGATAGCCAAAATAAAGGCCAAGAAGTTTCTTCCAAAGGAAGACTGTTTAATAGTTGTGTATCACAACATTTCTTCTGACTTTATGTAAAGCAAGGGGCTTTGGCCAGAATCAAAGACTTTGATTTATTTTTTTTTTTTTGAGTATCACAAGGGCATCACAAACAAACACGGTTTTGCAGTTCCTTCAGGCAGAGGCCAGAGACATGCTTCTTCCTCTCACTCAACAAAGCAGAGAGTTTGATGTGATGTAGTTATGAGCATTCAAAGACTCCAGCAAATTCCAGAAGTCTTTGAAGGACAAAAATGCATTGCCCATAGGAGAAAGAGTCCAAGACCGATCTACTCCACTGCTACATCAAACTCATGAGTACGCACTGGGGTCTCTGCTTTGTGCAGCTCCCAGTGGATTGCTCCTCCATGAGAAGCCCTCATCCAGTTACAACTTGAATCTTTCATGCCACTACATCCCTCAGCAAGGAATCCCATGAATCCCACTCTTCCCGTGTCGCATATGAAGACATCTACCACCTCCTAATGACACACGTCCCACATTATCACGCCGCAGTGTTTGCAGCCAAGCATTGCCAAGTGCTGTTAAAACCCACCCTTCTCCCTCCCTGGAAAACACAGCGATCTTTAGAGGTCTTCTAAGACCACGAGGATGTGCTTTGTTTGGGATCACTTACCAACGACCTGTCAGCACAGACCCCATTATGTTGTTAAGGGCTCATTAGAAGAAATGTGACTCATTGTTTACGCATCTGCTGTAAGCATCCCTTCAGTTCATTGTTTCTGAGCAATCTTGTCCTCGTCTAAGATAACAGAGCCCAGGAATAATGTTTTCTCAAGCATTGGGTGATGAGTCATTGCCGTTTCTTGGCTGTGTTTCCAGCAGTCCCATGAACTGCCATAAAGTTACCGAAGCAGCCCTCTAATCAGGGATTTTCTTGCTCACAGTCTGCATTTTCCAGCTTATGTACAACATATCTATATCCTGGAGAAGTCTCTCCAGTACCTGAAAAGAGACTCCACAGTCTCACTCACAACATGGTAAGGACATGGCAAGGCAAGTCCTTGACATCAAAGACTGGAAAGTCGTATGTCCTCCATTTCTTGTGCTGTCCGCTTGGAACTGGGGATTGAGACCTCGATCCCTGGAGGCTCCCATGTCCTCTGCCCAGGTTATGGGAGAAATCTTTAACTTTGGCTGCAGACAATAATGACAGCATTCTTTGGCTGCCATAAAACTCATAACAAGTGCAAAGTTCACCCGTGCAACTCTGTCCTGAGGTAAACTAAGAGCAATCGAGAACTCATGATCCATGAGACTGAGGAGACGTCTGGTCTAGAGAAGATCAAGGGGACACATGATTACAGCCTTCCAACACATAAAGGACTTCTTCACAGAGAAGAAAAAGCTCCTCATGTTGCTCAGGGATAGGAGGTAGTGACCTTAGATTAGAGCAAAGGAAATCACACTGAATGTCAGGAGGAGTTCTAAAAGTACAGTAGGGCAAGGGAGCAGACTACCTTGTAAAAGGAGAGAAGGTCTGTCTCCGAGTTTCTCAAACAGCTCAAGCACCTTGCCAAAGCAATTACAACAGGGCTTGTTCTGTGTTAGACTAGAATCACAGAATCATAGAATTGCTCAGGTTGGAAAAGACCTTAAAGATCACCGAGTCCAACCACAAGCTAACCATACTACCCTAACAACCCTCTGCTAAATCATGTCCTTGAGCACCACATCCAAATGGTTTTTAAATACATCCAGGGATGGTGACTCAACCACCTCCCTGGGGAGCCTATTTCAGTGCTTAACAACCCTTTCTGTAAAGAAGTTTTTCCTGTTATCTAACCTAAACTTACCCTGTCACAATTTAAGGGCGTTCAGATTAAGAATATGGACACAGTCCTTCCCAGCAGATCTCTAATATGTCAGAAATGCCGTGATTTTCCCAAAGATCACCTCCATCTTCCATACCCAAGACCTGTTTATTTTTGTCTGCATTCTCCAAGGCAATCTCCTAGAAGTGGATATATTGAATAAAACCTGATTGGGATATTCAGAAACCTTGAGACAACACTTTCTGCATCCAATTCCTTTTCTGAAGCGGAGAGGAGGAAGCAAACACCTTGCCCTAAACAAATCACTGCATTTTTAACGTGCTCTTGGAAGAGTGCTTTTTTTGGTTGAGTTTGTTGTTTTTTTTTTTTGTATCGTGATGATGATGATGATGAATTGAGGACTGGACAAATTGACTTGCAGTTTTAACGGCTCAATCAGTATGGCCTTCCTCTAGGACAGGGAAGCCTTGCAGCCTGGGAAGAGCTATCTAATGGAGTAGTAAGCTGTTGTTATTTACCCGGGTGACTCTTTCAAGCATTCCATATCTGAGTTGTCAACAAAACCTTCCTTTCTCAAGCAGAACGAAAGCGATTTGCCTCCAGCGAGGCCGGGTTTCCTTTGTTATGTAACTGTCAGTGGCCTCCGAGTTTAACTGTGTAATTAGATTCTCCACACTTGGCTTCGGTTCAATGGGTTTCTTATTCACAGCCCATAGCTGCCAGGCACTTGCACGGCGTGCCTGTATCTTGAAGACATCTTTCAGTGCCCTGACTATATACATGTGCAGTAAAGGTGCAATCAAAGCTGCAAACTCCTAAGTATGCCCAGACCCAAGTGCATGACCGCGTTGACAGCTGCTCTGCATCACTGGAGGCCTGCAAAAACAGTGAATGCAGGCTAGCCACATTGCTCTCTGCAATCTTCGTTGTGCTTACTTTGTTGGTAGTGTGTTCTGCTGAGTGTTTATACGTACTCCATGCCATGACTTTCTGGTAGGCACATAAAGTCACTGCAGAGCCAGGTGCATGAGCACAGCAAGGACCAGGATCAGCCTGCACTAGGGACAGGTGATCCATGTGGAAACCTGTATCCTCTGAATCTAGACCTGATTTGCACCATCTGTTTGCTTAGATAACAAAGAACTACATAGGCATTGCAATGTATTTTTCAGTTCTAACTATTTTCTGCTACTCCTCTCTTCCTCCTTTTATGTGGGTTATTATTTCTCCTTCCTCTTGCTCTACCCAGGAAGTGCTGGGAACGCTGCCTTTCATAGAGCTCCCAAGAGGAAGAGCAGATCAATGTTTAATTCAATTTCCTTTCCTTTTACCATGGGTTTATCTAATAGTGTAAAATACCTAAGAGGCAGAAGACTGGAAAGAGAAAGATTTGTTTGCTAATACCCATAAGGAAGAGAAACAAAAGGGAGCCCTGATATCATGTATCTCTGCCTGACTTGCAGGAAAAGAGCATATCATTTTCTTGTAAAAATCATCAGGTTGGTCTTGCAATGATGATATTTCTATGCTACACACTTTAATATTCAGACTTGGGCACCCTCAGGAAGAAGTGGGGTAAATGCTGTCCCACGACAGCAACCATCCCAAACTGATAGTTGCCCAGCCACCCTTGAGATTCCTTACTTGGTCACAAAGCACTTCCAGAGTGATTTACCATCACACAAAGCAAATCTGCTAACTGCTACTGGGGAAATGTGTGCGTGTATGTAGTGTCAGGAGCCTGCTCCAAAGACAAGTCATGTGGAGATGCTGCCTTCACTCTCTTCTATGGCATTGAGAGGGCTGAGTAAGGGCTTGGAGAGGGCTTTCCTTCATCTTATGGTTGTGAGCTGATGGAAAACATGCAAGTGCTCTTAGTGGGAGATCAGTGGGCCCACTCCAGTGGGCTGGAGTTAGAAGAGGAAATTTAGTCAGCAGTGATGGAACTCCAAGCTGGGAGGTGCAGCCCATTCAAATTCTCTAACTCTCAGGCATAAAGAGACATGAAACAGGCAGGACAGGGCATATCTAGGGCATCATCCCCCTATGCAGAGGTGAATGCGAATGGGAGGATGGACTCTTCTGGGGATAGGATGAAGAGATACTCTGCAGTGATGAGAGATGCAAAACATAGCATCAAGTGGACTGACAGCCTCCCACCATGTGGGCTCTTCACACCTTTTCATGAGATAAATCTCGTTAGGGGAGTGATAAGAACTCAAAGATCAAGGAATCAAATTAGGAGGAGATGCCCTGGCCCCCTTGACAGCCTCATTTCTCCACTCCATTTCACCTCCATCTTTTCCATAACAAGTAGACACGGAGTCATCACCACAGGGATGCCACCTCTTGGTTTCCTAGTGATGTCCCAGGGGCTTTGTGTATGGCTCTGATGGCACATCATTGCCTGGTGACAGGATTCTGGTCTTGAACAAAAGTCTTTTCACTGCTTATGTAAGTAGCTGGTAAAATATTTATGAAGCCAAATTGATGTGCTCTATGGGCCCTCTGAAGGCAAGAAGGGCAGGGGAAGAAAAGAAAGCAGAGGGTGTGCTACAGTTGCAGAGACTGCTACAGTTTCTGGATAAAATACATCTACAAATCCTCCATGAAGTGTTTTCTTGTGAAACAAAAAAACTCCCACACTCATGGTCTGCAGCAACGTGTTCTCCAGCTTTACCCAAACTCACATGCTGATCCTCAAGTGGGTTAAGATGGAGAAAGTTAATTTCTATACCTATCTCTGTCACAGATCCATCGGGGGCCCTTTGGGAGACACGTCTTCTCTAAGCAGACAGGGCATCTCTGTGTTCAAAATCATAGCCGGGTGCTGGTTTACATTTACATTCTTGTCTGCCACCATCCCTAGTGGTGTTCAAGAATTGTGGAGATGTGGCATTGAGTGACATGGTCAGTGGGGATGGTGGGGATGGGTTGGGGCTAGACTTGATGATCTTGGAGGTCTTTTTCAACCTTAATGATTCTGTGGTTCTATGAAGAGTGTGACTGAGCTGAGTTAGCAGTCTGGGCACACACAAATGCCTTAGAATACACAGTAGAGAGCAGGAAACCATCAGGACACCTCTCCATCCTTCTGAGGACTGAGACATGAGCAGACATCACTACCCTCCCCCATAGAGATGGGCTGAAGCTGTTCAGGCAATTCACACAGCAAGTAGTTAATGGGTACGGCTCCTTTCCATGGGATTCTTTAAAGAGGACTCAGTGCCCCTCTCTTCCCACCAGCTATGTTCTGCATGCAGACTTGCCCATGGGATGGACTGGATAGAGGTCTCCTGTGGAGGTCTTGGTGACTCTACCATTGCATTCTGGTGTCAGCTTTTCTGATTTGGGGGTTGAAATATCACTTTGGACTTGGCTCCAAGAGCACCAGCCAGAGCTGCTGGACCATGAAGCTCATTTGCACGCTTTGCTGCGTGAGTCCCCAGATGTCAGAGGGTCACAGGCAGTGGGACCTGGGCATGGGGAGGGGAAGGGAAGGAAGAAAAGGAAAGGGAAAGGAGGAAGAGGGGCTGGTCCAGGGGTCCTCTGCTATCACCAAAGCGGCTGTCACAATAGCAGCACTGTTGCCTTGTGTGCTGGCTGGGCGATGGGATTTCACAGAGCTGTAAATCACTTGTCTGGCAGCCACGCTTTCCCTCCAGTGTTGAAAAGGCTTGGGTTTCTCTCACACAGAAGTGATGGCAAGCTCGGGGAAGGGGGCGGAGGCCAGGTGCTGGAAATATTCAGTGGGGGCATCCCCAATCGCATACCTCTGAAATCTGACCCTGGCTGGGAAGTCGATGTGGTTCAACTGACTTCAGGACCTCGCTGCGCCAGTGCCAGAACAAACAGCTGCATTGAGGATTCCTGGGCCATTAGCAGTGGCAATCCACACTGGGAATGCTTTCTGCTGCCGTGCAGACAGAGAGGCAGGGAGGCACCGTGCACTCAGTGAGCAGCTCCCAGATACTCGCAGCCGTCTGTGTGTGCAGTGGCACTTGCACTAGGAACTCAGGTCAGGCATGGGGGGATGCAAAAGCCCTGAGAGATGTATGGATGCAGGCAGACAAACTCATGTTCAGACACTCAGGCACAGACAGAGTCATTAGGGTTGGAAAAGACCTCTAAGCTCATCAAGTCCAACCCCAACCCATCCCTACTGTGCCCACTGACCATGTCCCTCAGTGTACATCTCCATGGTTCTTGAGCACCTCCAGAAGCCTTCTGTTCCAGTGCATTATCACTCTTTCTGAGAATAAACTTCTCCTTCTCCTCAACGTGATATGTTGAATGATGGTGGCAATTGTACAGTGCTGTTAAAGATGCTAAGAAGGAGAAAACTGTGCCCTTGGGAATCTCATACATTGTCTGGACTCTGATGGACTGAACGGGGGTAGAAGACAGGGGGAAGTGTCTTCTGGCACAGAGATAGGATAAGGGGGAATGGTTTTAAACTGAGACAGGGGAGGTTTAGGTTAGATATTAGGAGGAATTTTTTCATAGAGAGTGTGGTGAGGCACTGGAACAGGTTGCCCAAGGAGGCTGTGGATGCCCCATCCCTGCAGGCATTCAAGGCCAGGCTGGATGTGGCTCTGGGCAGCCTGGGCTGCTGGTTGGCGACCCTGCACACAGCAGGGGGTTGGAACTGGATGAGCATTGTGGTCCTTTTCAACCCAGGCCATTCTGTGATTGTCAGCCACTGCAAAAGCAGAATCTCTGCTGAGTCCTGTTGTGCACTGTAGCTCAGGAAGAAGCCAGAAAGCCTGCAGTGGTTCCACTTGTGCTGCATACACTGTATATTTGGTGCTAAATCAGCTCAGGTACATTTCTGGCAACCCTACAATCAAACCAACTTCATGTGCTCAAACGCACTGCTCACACCCACATACAGATACACAGACACATGAATCATGCACAGTGATAACTGCACAGGGCACAATTATGGGAAATCACCCGTGAGCATATCTTGAAGTGTCTGTGCTGTGTAATAACAGCAGCAATCACAGCAGCAGGAAAAGGCAGCCATGAAAATAGAAAGAGACTTGGAGACGGTGGCTATCTCTATGCTGATAGTTTGGAGATTTGCTGCTGGGGCTGTTTGGTTGCTATATGGTTCCCCTTATCAATGCAGATGCTTAATCTGGATGCAGCACAAAGGAAATGTGCTAAGTAGATCAAAGGAAGTCTGCTGTAAAAGTGTCTGGTGGAGACCTCAATCTGGTGAGCAACTCTCTTGTGCTGATGCCATGTGTCACCCTTGGGCTCCTTTACACCAACCTCCAGGAGGGCAAAGGGCTCCCTCATGGTGCATGTCTCCAAAAGGCCCTTTGTATGAGCCTGATGATACATCCCAGACTTTGCCCCTCTCTGGGTTTTGCGTTAGGTGGAATGGATTAATGTTTCTCCAGTTTTTGCAGCACGTCTTCACAGTGGCTCAAACTCCAGATATCTGAAATAGCTCTCTGAGGTTTTGAGGATGCTGAGGCAAAGGGAGTCTGAAAATCAGAACTGGCTCATCTCCAGGTATCTGCCTTGGAGGCACCCACATGGAAAAGGAAAGAAATAGAGAAATGGCATCAAAGCATCAGCCAAAAGCCTTCTGCGTTGGGAAAGATGTGTGTAGATTTGTCCATGTGTTTGTGTGGATGTGTCCATGTGTTGCTCCTCTGGCTGTGGGGCAGCTATGCAGCATCATTCCCAGCTCCCAGACTGTCACGGAGAGTTCCTGTCTCTCTCATCTCTGCATTTAGATGTGAGTGGTGAACCATGAGTCAAATGACTTTGGTCTCCCATGAATCCTGTACCTATTCCCATGGCCCCTCTGGTCCTATTCACTTGGTCCCCATGAGAGAGAAGTCTCCCTGCAGAGACACAGCACAGAGGAAAGCTCAGGTTGAGGTCAGAGCCCAGCTTGCTACCTGCTTTTGCATTATTTATTATTGGCTATAGATGGCAGCAAACGTCTCAAAGCATCCCACTGTTAGCTGACTGCATCGGGGAGCTGCTGGGGCAAGGCAGAGAAATTCCCTCATCCCTTTGTGTTAAGGGCATGGTCCCTTCTCCAAAGGGAGAGAAAAACAGTGATGCATAGACTTCAACTGGATCCTGTTCAGAAATAATCCAGAACACGTTTAGTGACTAGCAAGCAAGCCCTTGATTCTCCTCCAGGCCCACACGTAGCTGTTAGAGTGATCTAGGGGACCATGAACTGAGGAAGACCTGGTGAGCCCCTCCATATTCCTCAGCAGGAATGACTCAGAGATGAGACCTTTTTTGCAGCTAGTTGCAGCAAGTTAGCTGGGAAGAATCCCCATCATTTGATGGTGTGGACAATCACAGCTCTGGGATAGTGGAGATCCTGCAGCAGGGCAGGATGGATGGGTGCAGAGAAAGGGCCCTGGTTCATTTTGCCAATGCAAATGCAGCTATCGAATCCAGGTATAGAAAAAGACAATTCTGAAGACTTTCCATCCAAAGGTCTCTATTTCCTAGCTGCAATACAGGAATTTTAAAAGGTCAGATAGGATAAGAACAAGTCTATTCAGCCTCATACTGTTTTATATAAGGGTGATAGGATGAGAAGTGATGGCCTCTTGTTGTGCCAGGGAAGGTTCAGGCCAGATATTAGGAAACACTTCTCAGAAAGAGTGGTGATGCAGTGGCACAGGCTGCCAGGGACATGGTGGATTCACTGTCCTTGGAGGTGTTCAAGGAATATGGAGATGGGGCACCGAGGGATGTGGTCAGTGGGCATGGTGGGGATGGGTTGTGGTTGGACTTGGTGATCTCAGAGATCTTTTCCAACTTTAATGAATCTACAATTCCACAATTCTACCTCCAGCAGCGCTCTGCGGGGGTTAGGTGTATCTGTCATGGCCTGTTGTGTTACAAGAAACATTATCTATGAAGTTAAAGCCTTCCAGTTCATTTCACCTCTGAGAAGAAAGAATTGCAAGACCTTCTGTTTCTCACTTTCCCTCTGATGGACTGGATTACAGGTTTCTCTCTCTCCAGCTTTTTGTTCTGCATATTGTTAGCCATGCTCCAGGCCTATGGCTCTTCTCCAGAGCGTGGAACAGTGTTCTACCCTGCCAGGTCCCTTTTTCTTTGCAATCCGTTCATTATCATTTCAAGAGCATAATCACTCAGAGAGGGATTGTACAGACAGTAGAAGTCAGAGACAGAGCGACCAGTAATGTGAGTTCCCCCATACATTTCCCCCTATGCAGAAGAGGAATGCTGTGGTTCTATAGGTTGGCTGATGCAATTAGCATCGCCTGTGTAATTAGCCCAAGATAGACAGAACTGGCAAGGAAACACCCAATCAGTCTAATTTCAAGCTGTTATAAAACCAGTGAATGGAAAACAGAGAGTTTCCATTTGTTTCCAATTGAGAAAAGTGCAGGGTTAAGGTTGGTCCGCAGCTCCACCTCTCGCACACGCGCGTGTGCTCACATGGCTAAATGAAACCAGAAGAGAGCAGCCAGCATGCAGCTGTGACAAATCCATTTCCCTCTCAGGATGCTGAGATACTGAGTATTCAGGGCATAGTGTCAAAACCCAAGTCAAAACTTTCTCTGCCGCACCCCTTCTTTATTTGGATGCTCCCTCTGCTTATTTACTTATTTCCCTGCTCCAGATTTGTGTTTCCAAAGGAAGTTGAGCTCCCCGTGCTGGCGAATTTTACGTGCTCTTTTTGCTGCAGGCAGTTTGCAGACTGAACAGCTAATGCAGACTAAAGGGTGGAAAAGCAGACCCCAGGGAGAAGAGGCCCATGGTCACACCATCCATGGGTCTGTGTCAGAGGAGAGGTACTGGTTTCCAGCTGTTCTCAGCTGCAGGACTACACATTTTATCCCTTGATTTTTGTTCTTTTAGTTCCTTTCTCTCACAGCTTTATGATTTTCTTCCAGTGCTCCTCATCATTTATTCTCCCCTCTCCTTTCTTGCTGAGCTTTTCCTTGCCACCCTTTTCCTACCCAGTTTCATTGAGGCTGAACAGTTTCTCACACTGCCTGCAGGTGCTGTCCCCACTTCTGTCCCAAATTTGGGTGAGAATGGCTGTCTATGTGACCAATGTGTGGCTGTGCTGAAAATCCTGAGTCTGAAAATTAGAATTGTGGTTATCTTAGCCTTGATTTTTGCTTCTGGGCCTCTGGGTGCTGGTAGACCTTACATCCCTCTGCTAAGACTCATATATGCCAAAGGCAAGGGAGGCTCTGGAGCTGCACTGCTCAAGTAAAATGTTTGTCCTTTAAAGCACAGGAATCTGCTTTGCTCTGAAACATCTCCAGCTCAGCAGGATATCTTCCCAGAATCAGGCGAGACACTTGCTGTCCTGTCCTGGCACTAGGAAACTGTACTCAGTCTTTTGGAACAAAATCCCACCCAGGCAGCTTTCTCATCTTCAGGTTTTGTTACAAACTCTAAACTCCAGCCAGGTCCACTTAAATTGTGCCAAGTTCCCTAACCTTTTGTGCTCACCAGGAGATAATGTGTGGGAGAGAAGGAAATGGGTAGCATCTATTTAAACAGCTTGTAGCTATGGCACTTGCCATCCTCTCTTTGAGACGCCACTGGAAAGTGGTATGGAAAAGCAGTGTGCATCTTGGCCTGGCACGTCAGTGCACAGTGAGCAGGCAAGTCTATCTGGGGTCCAGAAGAGCCTGTGCAGTTGCTTTGTGTTATTTCTATCAGAGGAACAGCAAAAGAGAAAATAGATGGATGCCATTTGGTGTCTCTTTGAGGATTCCTCCCTAATCCAGACAAGACATGAGCTCACATGGGGGGAACACGGTCTCCATGTTGGTTCCCCTCACTCCAGTAGTGATGGCTTGTGCTGCATCTCCAGGTCTGGCTGGGCATGCTTATGTCTGCATTTTTCTGGAAATTGTTGATATTAGAGAGGAAAGTTCATACCTGCCCTTGGGGAGAAAATCCTCAATATTGGGATTTTCCAACGTGGCCTGAAGGTGTTCAAGGCCAGGCTGGATGTGACCCTGAGCAATGTAATCTGGTGCCTGATCTAGTGGTGAGCAACCCTGCCCACAGCAGGGAGGGTGGAACTAGATGACCTTTGAGAGCCCTTCAAACACAAGCCATTCCATGACTCTACAATTCTGTGATACAAATAGTGCTATTTCAGTTGCCCCATTGCTTGCAATAGTTGGGGACATTTTGCCACCACACTAGTCAGGAACACAGATATAAGAATCTGTAGGTAACTGCTGTCCGTTCTGGAGTGAGGAAGGTGGATACGAGCAAGAGATCAGCAGTTTATTTTCAGCTGAGAATTTCTGGAATGAAAATTACATGGGTTCTGGGTTCTGCTGGCATATATTATTGCATATATATATAGAAGCACACACACGCATTTCAGTCCTCAGATCACTTTCGTCACTGCAAAAGGGCTGAACAAGTTGGTGGTTAGCAAGGACACCCATTAGTGGGAGACATGCTCACAAGTGCATTTTGTCAAGGGTTGTTTATGACTAGATGTCACTTTTGACCACTAAATTGCTGTCTTTTCTGACAAGAAACTGCATCATTATGTCCTCAAGTGGTTTGTCCTCCATCTGACCAACCTCTTACACTGGACGTCCTTGAGATATACCAAAAAATGCCAGTGGTGCTTTGCAAAGAAAGACTTTTCCATCTGAGCTAACAGCCTGAAGGATATTTCTGAACGTGAGGACATTCTCCCTCACAACATGGAGAGGAATCCAGGGGGCCTAAGTCAAGATCCAATCATCTGAGACTTTCCCATCAGTCAGCGTAGGCTCATCCTGCAGGATGCATGCTTTGGATGAGCTGAATTATCCTCCAGAACCAATTCCTTGCCATTGGTGGTAGATGAGGCTGCCACAGAATGCTGTTCCTTACTTGGATGCTGTGATAGGTAAAGTTTAGATGAGACGAGTCTGAATTGTGACAATGGTATCTTTAACAGGAAACAAACCCTGCATCTTGAAGTCATTAAAGTCATATGCAAGCTAAATGTACCAAAATGCTTAGAACTGTGTCCCTCACCAGTACATCTTTCCCTGGTTCTCCAGGGCCCTGGATCACCATTTCTACCCCCGTGTTATCCAGTGCACAGCATGGTCCGATTTCACCCACTCCCCCCAAATCCATGTAACACCAGTCTTCTGCTATTTCAGGCTGTTCAGAAAGTCTTACAAAATGTCTCAGCTGAAAGCAATGCTCTCCATACACAGACCTGCTTGTTAGCGTGGTGCATGCCAATCACTCATGCTGAGTCCATTGGAAGCAATGATCTCATGGCCATGACCTTCTTCTGGTGATAAAGAGGAATGCTCTCCACACAAGTACTGTTCAAATACAGTGAGGTCCTGAGCAAACACCAGCTGCCTCCCGTTTCTCTGGAAACCTGAAATGCATCCTCTTCTGCATGGGGAGGGAAAGCCCTCCTGTTTTGATTTCATTCCTTCACCATCTGCTTTACTAAGCATGGCCTGGTTTATGACTGAAGACATGTGGCTTTTGTCTAAGGCTGTCAAGCACACTGATAGAAGAGGTTTCCCGTTGCTTGTCTTTGTTTTTGAGTCACCAGTTTTCCAGACAGCAGAGGCCACATTTCCCATTCTCTCCTTCTGAGACCCATTTCTCTTCTTGTCCCTGCCTATGGGGACTCATTAGAATGGCTTGGGCTAAAAGGAACCTCAAGGATCATCTAGTTACCTACAGGGAAGAGCTGTTTTGGGAGTTGGGAGACCGTGACTGCAATACTGAGCATCTCATGGCAGTAAACGTGGGACATCATTATTCTATGGTTCTCACAGGGAGATCAGAGGGAGTGCTCTGTGGAGTCCAGATAGGTTTTTTTTTAACCCAGTTCTTGCAAAGTGGCCAGCACCCAAATGTTTCAGAAGAGGTGGAAGAACCACCATTTTAAATTATATGTCACTCAGGATCCCTACTTGTTCCCCATCCAGGTTAAATTTCTATTCACTGATTCCTGAATAGAGGCCTGAACAGAGATGTGTCTCAGTTGTCCAAAAAATGCTTTTTAAATTTACTCCTCCAAAGAAATAAGATTTGATAACGTGTCAATATGTGTGTGTACCCGCATATATTCTCCTCTTCATTCAATCCTATTGGCCAGCAGAGCATCCAGAGTCTCTGAGATGCCAGGCTGCTGAAAACCAGCATTCATTATATCCACTATTCATTAATGATCTGTTAGTATGAGCTATTCCCAGATAAAAAAGCCAGAAGGTTTTTCTGTAGAACTTGAGGTGGAATTTCACTTCGTCGTTCCATCACAGCACTCGTTTATCACAGTTGAGCTGGGATGTCTGTATTTCAAGAGGCATCCAATCTGCATTTTTAGATGGAGGATCATCTGAATCCTTTGTTAAATTCATGGCAGACATGTTTACGTGTATCAGCAAGAAGTCACAGGTCTGGGTGTGCACCAGAATGCCCAGTGCTCCTCTGAGTATTTCTAAGTGGGGAAAGAGTAAATTGATACTTGTACGTGCTAATAGCCATGTCTGTTTAGATATTAGTGGAGACAAATCATGTATTGTGATAGCAAGAGCACTGGTATTCTGAATGAGTCTTTCAGTAAGAGATCCTATCCCAGTTGACGTCAGCAGGGTAGCTCAATTTACACCAGCTTCAATTCTGGGGCCATTTTTTGCCTCTTGGTTTATTCACTGGGGCTGCCGACCATGGGAGAATTTGAGTGTTACAGTGCAGTCAGCTTTGTAAAAATTGTGTGAAGGACTCAAAGAAATGCAGCACTCTTTAGCACGAGAAGCAACAAAGAGAACGTGTTTATGGTTGGTGTTGTACTTTTCCTTGAGTCCAGGACTGGCTGAGGTTTGGAAAGTTCCTCAATCAGCCCTGGAAATGCAGTGGATATCTGTTATTCCCCATTGTGTGGCAGACAGTCCAATTTCAGGTGTCTGAGGTGGCTAAATTAGAGGTCAGCTTGCTGTGGGCCCCTGTGTATGACCAAAGGATTGAGGGACACCTCTATAACTTCCTTGGGTGGACTGAGTAGAAGGACTCTCTGTCTGATGATGAAATCAACTTGGGGTGATGAGCTGATTGTCACGATTACAGACTCATTGAATTGTAGAATATCCAGGGTTGGAAGGGGCTGATAAGGATCATCGATTCCAACTCCTGGCTCCACACATGTGTCTAGAGATAAATGTAATCAACTCAAACTGAGCAACTACCACGACAGTTCAGCAGGACCATGGAGCCAGTGCTGACCTAAGCAGGCCCAAAGTCGTTGCCAAAAAATACAGAAGGAAGGTGAAGGCTGAAATCAGAGCAGATTGCATACAGCCTCTGCAGAGTAGGGTTCTTAACAAAAAAAGATCACTCTAGACAGAGGCTGAGTGGGTCACCTAGTGACTTCTGGGGAAGGAAGCTCTAAAAGTTGAATGCAGGACATTCAGCCAGTAAAGCCAATGTTGTAGAGAATAAACTGTTAGGCTGGTGATGACAAGTTGCGTGCATCCTGTTTCAAAACAACAAAAAAAAAGAGCAATGGCTTTTCCAGGGCAATACTGAACCCAAGGCTCGAGGCAGCATTTTTAAAGAAGTGTCCATTAATTACAGTCAATATTCTCTAATGCCAGAGATTGAGCCAGAAAAACTTACCCACTTTGCTTCCAACCGCTAAACCTTTCCTTCCCTCATCACCACTGATGCCCGTTCAGATGCTGGGTACAAATGCAGGCTGAACCTTCCTTCTTGCAGTTTTCCCTTCATGGTTTTGTTTTCCATTTGCCTGCAATCACAGTCCCAGAGTCCTGCTTCAACCCCAGCCTCTTGCTCATAGCTCTCCAACATCCTCCCAATTCCAGCCACATTCTTTCCCCACTCTTCTCGCTGTCACACAAGTTTAGCCTCCAAATCTGGATGTCAGCAGGCACTGTTTGTCGTAATTACTCCACCAACCTCACCCCACAAAGAATCTGTTTTCAAACAGACGCAAACTCATTAGCTGTTTCACAGACTTGTTGTTACACTGATGGCTCATTTGTTTCAGGATCCAAAGTGAACTTCTGGAAAAGCTTTCAGCTTTCAGCTGTAGAGAACTGGTGTGGTGTAATACAGCGAGATATTTTTAGGGTTTTATTTTTCTTCTCATAAATAATGGTAATCAGCCTTTGTATGTGTTGAAAAGATCACAAGGAGATGACACTGTAGCACGGAGGCTTGGCTGCAATGGAAAGAGCAGCACGTCGTTTTTTCTGGGACAGGTGCAGGGTGATCATCACTCGCCTGGTGATTAGCACAGTGGATTTTGTGTTGGGTGAGCAGCAGCAGAAAGGAATCACAGATCCAGCCAGGTGATCTGCTATTCCCTGCTGCAGAGCTTTGGCTCTGGAAGAAAGAGAATTGGAAGGAAAACACTGTTGAAATATTTGCTAAGGAGACTGTGGCTTATCTGGAACATCTGTCGCTGAGCAAGCCATGGCTGTTGAGTTTATATACTTCAACATAAGTGCTTAATAAAAATTAAAAGGAAAAAAAGAAAAGAGGGAAGGGATTAATGTTTTAAACAGCTCTTCTGAAGCAGACCCACAGAGAGGACATGGAGGGAAAGGAGAGCAGTTCACCACCTCTCCTTTGGTGACAAGGGTGGAAACCACTCCCTCTGAGCTCATATCCCAGGCTCCCTTTACAGCCTCTGAGGAAAAACAGGCACTTTTAAGGCATGATTCATGTGCCCTGTTTATGTGTCTACTTCAGGAGGAGATAAATCATGCCTGGTACTCCATGCGATGCAGTGATGGCACTGGGAAACTAAACACTGCCAGTGCCCTGCCACCAACTGGGACGTGTCCTTGGTATTAAACTCTTCTCACCTTCACAATAGGGGGCCCCATCCCAACAGCCTGTTGGTACACTGCTTATCTTACCACTAACCCATGCCAGAGAATGGTTTGAGAAGGACATGAGGCATAGCTGAGCCAAGGAATGGGTAGATCTTTCCCAAGGTGTTCCCCAGAAAGCATTCACTCAGATAGTGGCTATTCTGGGCACATCTTCCCCAGTTCTGAAGTAGAGACATCTGCATTTAGTCAGCCAAATCTTTTCTAAATGTTATTTTAAAAGGCTGCTGGCAATGTACTCTTGTCTGATTTTTTTATTATTTTTTCCCAGAAAAGCACAGTAACCATTATGAAGACAAATGTAAAAACAAGCAGAGGAAAATAATAAAAGAGATGCAGACAGTGCCCCTAAAGATTTAGGTTATTAATACCTGAACATCTTTTGACTACATGTTATTGACATAAACAATTGTAATGAACAGAAATATCTTCATGCTGGAGATTGAGAGAGGGGAGGACTCCTTATAAACAGGAGAGAGTGACTTTTCACATGGTCTGACAGTGATAGCAAAAGGGGGGAATGGTTTTAGACTAAAAGAGGGGAGATTAGGATCTCTTTTAGGGGGAATTTTTTTGGTGAGAGGGTGATGAAGCAGTGATACAGGCTGCCCGGAGAGGTTGTGTATGCCCCATGCCTGGAGCTGTTCAAGGCCAGGTTAGCCATCTGATGCCTGATTAAATGTTTGGCACCCATGTCCAGGGCAGGGAGTTGGAACTAAGTGATCTTTGAGGTCTCTTCCAACCCAAGACATTCCATGGTTCTATGATTCCACAAAAGGTGTAAGTTCCAGAGAAGAGTCATGGAGATGAAGAAACATGAGAAAGAGTGTGACTGCTCCAAAGCAGGTGATATGAATGGGATAGCCAAGGGTAGGACACAGCAGTCACCACTGGAGGTGTTCCAGAACCATGTGGAGATGTGGCACTGAGGGATGTGGTCTGTGGGCATAGTGGGAGTGGGTTGACAGCTGGAGTTGCTGATCTTAGAGGTCTTTTCCAAGCTTAATGGTTCTATGATAAACCTGAAGTTTTTCCTGTACCCCGTTTTCTCTGATTTTGGGATTAGACTCTCTCTTCTTTATGCACCAGAAGAGGCCATAGGTTTTTTCTTATCACAGCTGCATACGGAGCAGATGCTTCAGTGGTGTAGAATGTGCAAACATCACGATGTTCCAAGTTCAGAGTAGAACTGGGGAGATCTTGGAAGAGACTGAACCCAGAAGGGATTCCCCCCAATCTTCTCACATGCAGACACACACAGCCTCCCTGCCATGGGGCTCCATACTTTGCTTTGGAATTCACCCAACAAATGGATGGGGTTGCTGCCACACAACCAGGATGGTGGATTTTTATGAGAGGTGGTCTGGGGAGATCTAGAGAGCCTGGCGTACATCAGATCCCCATGATTATTATTGCTACCATGCAAAACAAGAGCAGCCACACAGAATAATTCAACTCAAATTGAGCTGTACTGACAGTGAGCTTAAGCCCAAGCACTTCTGTAATTCTCTGCTCAGTAAATTATACCCTCCCATTAACTTTTTAGACCAGAAGAGACTTACTTAATTTTTGTGGAGGGGTGCTGGAAGTCTTTGTTGTGTTTCAACAAGTGTTCAAGTAGATATGCAGTGGGGGCCTGGCTGCAACGGGGAGCAGGTTTGAGATGATCCTGGGATGATTACATATTGCTTCTCTTGTTGGTTTCTTTATGATTCAGCTTTTTCCATCCAGTGTAGTTCAGGTTGGAGAAATTAGGAGAAATTTCTCTTTCAAAAGAGTGGTAATGCATTGGCATAGGCTGCCCAGGGAGGTGGTGGGGTCACTGGAGGTGTTCCAGAGCCATGAAGATGTGGCACTGAACGGACATGGTGGGCATGGGTCAATGGTTGGATTTGGTGGTCTTTTCCGATCGTAGTGATTCTGTGACTTTGTGATTCAGCTCCTTTTGCCCTGGTGTTGTTTACCTTTTTAATAAGTCCCTTCACCACCTAACACGTCTAAAACATTCATGCATTGAACCTTACTAAACTTACTTCAACCTTCTTTCTTCTCTGAGCCACAAAATGTGACCAGTTGGCCAACTGTCAGTCCCAGTGGCTTTGATGCTTGGGGATGGCCAAGTCCAGCAGCAGTGTTAACAGCAGTGATGGTCCTCCTCTAGCATTTTTCCTCACATTGTGCCACAGCAGCACCACTTTGTCTCCATTTTTGAAGATCTGCCAGGTGGAAAAGGAGAGGGGAAAGCAATCTTCATCTTCACTAATTAATTTTTTCTGCCACTCAGCACTGATGCGTTGTTGATCAAAAGCCTATCTTTGGTCACAATGAGGAAAGGGTTTGTAGATCTCAACAGACTGCCAAGCCCCAGTGCAGCACAGAATTAAGAGGAGAAAAGACTAGGATCCTACAGGTGGTTGGAATAATGATTTATGAGCATTTCACACCAGAGAATTGTGCAGCACATTTCTGTCCTAACCACTAATTACAACTGCAGGCCCTCTGCTGAGGTGCCAAGATGCGTTGTAGCAGCAATTAGAATTTTTCCCTCAGCACTTTTTATCCCCAATGGAAAACAGCTTCTTAGTGAAAAGGGAATGTTTATCAAGATGCTTTTTTTCATAGAAAGGAAAGATTCCCTATTCTTTTTTTCTGGAAAAAACTTAAACTTTTCACTCTCACTTCTCATAGACAAAAAAGTAAGCATAGATTAGATACAAACTATTCAGTGCAAACAGATTAGTCCAATACATTTATATATTCATATTTATTTTTTATAAGAAAAGCCTGAAGGATTACAAAAACCAAAAACAGCAATATTCCTCATGGTGCCTGTTTCTTTGGTTGCAGAACTAATTGCTCTCCAGCAGTCTTTGCCTTTTTCCTAACAGCCACAAATCAGCCCCACAAGAGAAAAGAGGACCCGGGAGTCTTTGCAACAAATTCTGTGTGTTAGAAAGCCTTTTACCTATACCCAAACATGCAGTTCACTACACTCTGGCCTTACAGCTCCTAGGAGTGTCATCACCATTTGGCACCGTTTGGGCTGAGTTTTCTCTTGGGAATCAATTTCTAAAGTTACCGTCTCCAAGTGCTCAGTCTTGATGCTAAATGTGAAAGGATGTGCCAATGCTAATATTGTTATTGACATTTCTGTGTAGGAAAAAGACAGACGATGAAAAGAATATGAGAAACATTCAGCATAGAATTCCTGTAGATAGCCACAGGGCAGGAATCTTTCTGTATCGTTACAAATAATGGAGATCTAGTGAATGCTATTGACATACATCAGGCACTACTTAAGTCCACATAAAAGTAGGCATTTAAAATAGAGCCAATCAGTCATGGCTGAAAGCATCTATTTTTCCTCTTTGGCTACAAAGGGAGTGCAGAGCTTGAATTTTGACATCTAAGATGACTTTGGAATGTCCTTGAGGAAAAAAAAAACCCAACAGATAACTCAGAATATGTCTTCCTTTTCATGTTGTATCCCACCAGGTGTTGTTGCTTAGCCTTGTTACAGCATTTTCCATTTGTTCATATTGCTTTTTGCGAAGGTGCTTCTTCAGCCTAGTCATGTAGACAGTAAGGGAGAATGTTGCCCCACTGGGGATCAAGCAATAAGGTATATTGTTTCCTTTGATAATCTACCTTGTCCCATTTCTTGTGCCTTTCATGGAACTCAATTTTTTCTCTGCTTATGGTTAGTCTGAAACTGTCGCCCGAAATCAGTCACTTGGGTCACCTATGGGTTGACTGAGCACTAACTCATGGAGTAAAGGCGTCACGCAATTTGTGGCTAGGGCTGAGAAAAGGCACTTTGATGAGAAAAAGATGCCCAGAGACAACTGTGTCTCAAAGCAAAAGATCAAAGGGAATTCCTGATCAAATTCAAATGGGAGGCTTAATAATTCATTGAGAAGAGATGTGTCAGATTAAGGAATTCATTGTTGCAGAGGAATAGGGAAACCAAGAGCCAAAATCAGGTCCAGGACATTGGACATTTGAAGGGACAACAGGTATGTCTGGGATATTAAGCTCAGATCAAAATGAGTTGGAAAGGAGGGAGGGAAATTGGGATTGAAGGTAGCCTGATTTCTGCACTCTTGGCAGTGCTTCTTGGCGTTGCTGTAGTGGTGCCTGGGGTAGCAAAGGGTCCATCACAACCAGCTGTTCTGCTGGACCTGCTCATCTGGGCAGACTTCTGTAAGGCATCTGACAAACTACAAAAAAAAGAAAGAAAGAAAGAAAGAGAGAGAGGGTTTTTTTTGCCTTTTTTTGGCCCAGAAAAGGGACAGAAGAGGCTCAAAGGGCTGTGAGCCAGACAGCTCTCTGACTGTCACAAATTGTTACTGCCAAATAAACAGCATTGAGTTTTAGTCCAATAAAGAAGGGTACACACGCTCAGGCATTACTTAACCCCTGACTTAGGATGTTGTTCAATAAAAATAGGCCTGGTGGCTCTCTCTATCATCTCAGCTGCTGCAAAGCCCTCTGCTTCATCCATCCATCTCACTGTTTGGAGTTGGGAGCACGGCAGTGCCTCAGTGGAGGACCATTACCTGGGAGCTGCACTGTGGGTGGGAGAAGCCATGAGGGCAAGTCTTGTGGAAGCCACAGGTCACAAACAACTGGGGCAAGGGTGGGCTATGTCGTGGGTTGCTCTGCTGATAGGTATCTCAGAGTTGGCTCTACCTTGGCATCCATGTGGACATTTTGAACTGAAGCTGCTACAGGGTTGATAAGCACACAGTGATGGGTTTTATGTCACAGAATCATAGAATCATTTGAGTTGGAAGGGATCGTTAGAGGTCATCTAGTCCAACTCCACTGCAGTGAGCAGGGGTATCTATAGCTAGATCTGGTTTATGGTTACTTGGTTCAGTATTCTCTCCATGACATAGAAAGAGCTATAGAAGGCAATATAATTATTTCTATCCCTTGTACTAAACTTGTGGCCTAAACTTAGAAACATGAAGTTTCTGAACTAGATCATATCTCTTTTTTTTCTGATAATCAGTAATTATGGAATGATTATTTAGATAGGACAGATTCTGTGGCCTTCAAAGTACTTACTGAGTGTATATTGAGAGTTCTTGTTTCATACTCATCTATCATGGGGGATCATCTACCTGGGGGTTAAGCATTCAAGATCAGGTTGAATGAGACCCTGGGCAGCCTGGTCTGTTGGCTGACAATCCTGCCTATGACAGGGAGTTGGAACTCAATGATCTTCAAGGTCCACAGCATAAGGCATCCACAACCTCTCTGATCAGCAGTGCCAGTGCCTCACCTCCCCCTGAGTAAAGAATTTCTTCCATCTAGCCTAAATTTCCCCTCTTTTAGTATAAAGCCCTTATCACTAGCATAGACAAACTCAAATGAGCTTGTTGAGATGTATTTGCAGATTCTACTGTTGTGTTTTTTTTCCTTAGCACATTTCTCTCAAGGATGCTAAGAGGAGATATTGATATGTATTTCGATAAGTAGTCATCTGGGTAAAACTCTGGCAAACATAGTAATTTCAGTGTGATGTCTCTCTTTCCATTAAAACAGATGGTCTTTGTGGACCATTTTAGGCAGAAAATGGCTTATAGACCTGGCAATTACCATAAAGTCTCCAAGATTCACTAAAATAAGATGTTGGAAATGCACAGAATTGTATAATTTGCACACAGACATAGAAGGCAACATCAGAGGTGTGGTACAATCCATGCTGTGGGAAAATGGGAAAAGAAGAGAAGCCAACCCAGCACTGTAAGCAATAAAAAGTGCATTTCTGACAGTCCAATGTAGGGTGAGCCTCAGTTGATAGGATGAGAAGTAATGGCCTTAACTTGCACCAGCGGATGCTCAGGTTGGATATTGGGAAATATTTCTGCTCTCAAAGAGTGGTGATGCAGTGGCACAGGCTGCCCAAAGATGTGGTGGAGTCACCATCCCTGGAGGTGTTCCAAAACTGTGGAGATGTGGCACTGAGGGACATGGTCAGAGGGCATGGTGGAGTGGGTTGGGGTTGAACTTGTGCATCTTAGAGGTCTTTTCCACTCTATGATGGGCTTAGTCTTGCTATTGCCCAACTGCTTAGATGCATGCAGTAGTGAGGAAGGGAGAGAGGCTGGTGCTCTGTGATGGTACAGTGGCTGATGAAGCCCCCCCAAGAGCACAGCCTTGCTCTTGCCAAGTCACCCTAGTAAGAGCCTCCTCCCATGGCCCAAGCTGTCTGCATAGCCTCCTGTGAACAATGAGACAGATAATGCATCACTGCAGCAAAAGCTGGAAAGACCTGAGAATGCCTTTAATGTGATTACAGAAGGGAGCCAACTCCTTGTGTACTTGGCCTGGCTTTCCTGGCACTGGCTGAGGAATGCTGGCACGTCAGCTCCTCCAGAGCTATTAGTGGTGTCGCGCACTCCAGAGCTGCAGAGAATACTTGCACTGTGCTGCAGCAACCCTGGAGATGCCACCAGGCCACGTTGTTGCACAGTGCCCACCAAACCAGGGCAGGACTCTGGTTTTTGGTCTGAGGGCTGGGCAGGCCAGACATTCAGAGACTCGCCAAGCCTTGCCACCTCCCCCTTATCCACCTCCCTTTCCTGCTCCAAAGGTTTGTTTGCACTTGCCTACGTGCAACGAAGGTAGGAACCTGGTAGCACTGACTGGGTGTAGTCTGTCTGGGAGGTTGGACACCCCAAACACCCTGAGCAAGTCATAGTAACTCACGTACCCTTTTTCCTGCCAGGAGTCTGTAGTGTGTGCTGCTCTCCCTGAAGCCATTTAGCTGCTGGACTTGAATCTACAACACTAATTCACTGTCATGTCTCACATCAATGCCCTTAGTTTTATGGCTTTTTACGAGGGTGGATAATCATAGGACAAGGGGGAATGGTTTTAAACTGAGACAGGGGAAGTTTAGGTTAGATATTAGGAGGAAGTTTTTCCATGCAGAGGGTGGTGAGGCACTGGCACAGGTTGCCCAAGGAGGCTGTGGATGCCCCACCCCTGCAGGCATTCAAGGCCAGGCTGGATGTGGCTCTGGGCAGCCTGGGCTGCTGGTTGGTGACCTGCACACAGCAGGGGGTTGAAACTAGATGATCATTGTGGTTCTTTTCAACCCAGGCCATTCTATGATTCTATGATTTGGATGCTGCTCTGAGCATACATCTAGCTGTAGGAATTCAAAGCGAAGAGTCTCCATGGTCTCCATGCAGGTCTCCATGCAACAGAGAGATTTTCATTGGAGACCAAAGCAGCCTAGCGTAGACTCTTTCCTTCACAGCTTCCAGATTTTGGACCCATGAATTCTGCTATCGGCCCTACAACAACAGTGATTCTGACTCTATGAGGTGTTCAAGACCAGGCTGGATGGGGCTGTGAGCAACCTGGATGATCTTAAAGATCCCTTCCAACCCAAACCATTCTATCATTCTATGATTTCCAGGAAAGTGGTGGAGTCACCATCCCTGGAGGTGTTCAGGAAAAGGGTGGAGGTGACACTGAGGGACATAGTTCAGTGGGCATGGGAGGGATAGGCTGATGGTTGGACAAGATAATCTTAGTGGTCTTTTCCAACTTTGATGATTCTGTGATTACCAATAAAAGTTGTGCATAAACTGGAAAAGTTCCTGGCTCTGGGCTTGCAGCTATCTCTACCATTAAATGGGCAGTGTGGTCCCTATGTGCTTTTTGCTGAGGCCAAAGAGCCTTCTCCCTTGCTCAGAGTCATCATGCATCTGAAATAACTTCCAAGCAACAGTTTGGATGCAGACACCTTCTTTGGGAGGGTACAGCATGAATGCATCACAGCATAAGAACAGAGAGAACAGTGAGCAGAGAACAGTGCAGGATGATATGATTCACCCGTAACACCTCTGCAAAGCATTAAGTCTCCACCACTTGGCTGGAAAAGCACCTTCAGCCTTGGGCACTGTCTGTAACCAATATCCTTCCTGTGGTCACAAAGATGCCCAGAGCTGAACAGCCAACAGCCAGCACAGACAAACGGGCCTTCTTTGGGAGATGTCTGCTTCAAGAGGTGATCCCCGTGCTCCTATTTCTCTGCACTGATCCCTAAGCTCAGATGACATGAAGCCCACTGAGGTGCATCTGTAGATGCAGCATTGTCACAGTGCCCTGACCCCCACCACAATGGCTACACCCCTCAAGGGTGTACACCCCTCAAGGGACAACTTTCCTGCCTAAAGCCATGCTAGCTTCTATCTTTGCTGTTCCCTATGTGTACACTGGCATCTGTCATTCATAACTGACCTCAGCAACTGGCCGTGCTGCTCAGCATGTCCCACGCAATGGGGTACGTGAGGTGCACCTCGGAGCAAACAGACACTGCTGCTGTGCTGCAAGCTGAGGTTTCTCTGCTTTCAGCTGTGGCTGCTCGCACATACAGTGCAGAGTAGGAGAGACAGCATTCAGCCCATACCTGCCTGGCCCACACCATTGGCACAGCATGCAGAGGGCACAAATATTCATTTCCTTGCGGTCCATGAGTGGTAGCATCACCCCAGTGGACGTGACCTGGCAGAAGTGAATCCCACATCCCCAGTACTGAGGCAGCAGGCTGAGGGATGTGGGATGACCATTTGTAGCAGAAACATCTCAGGAGCATCCACCAAAACTCTTCTCTGACATCAAAGATGGGAAGAAAGAGTTCAGCTTCCAGTGATTTTTTTCCCCAGATGGGAGAGAAGAGCAGAGGGCTGGACCATGGCTCAAGGATGTGTCTTTGCTAAATCTGGGTGGGAAAATGCTGGGATTAGAGATTGGACACATCTGGATCTGGCACCAAGAGCAGAATGCACACAGGATTCTGGAAAGGAGCAGGTTGGCCTGACCTGGGAGATTTGGTGTCCCAGGTCTCCAAGTTGCAGTAGGGATGACATGCCAAGACTTTGCCTCCCTCATAAAATTAATGGGCTGTATAGGGCCACTGTGTGGTCTTGTACTTTATCACTGATCAGGGCTCAGCAGCATACTGAAAGATTAAAAAAAAAAAAAAAAAAAAAGAAAGAAAGAAAAGGGGAAAAAAAAAAATCAATCACATCATGGCCTGGAACAGCTGTACTGGAAATTCAGTCAAGTTTTCAAGCAAAAAGCTGATGATTTGCCAGGCACAGAACAGCAATATACATATATATATATGCATATATATACCACTGCAAGTAGACGCCTATGGAAGGAAGCTGAATGCTTCTCCAACTCGCTGCTGCTCATTGCAGAGGTCTGTTCTGAAATCTGCCTCTCCCTCTTCCATTGAGACATCAATGAACACAAAGATGAGGCCAAAACAGATAAGACAAGGAAAGGTGATGCTTGCTGTGCCTGTGAGAAACTGAGGGAAAATGGCAGAATCCCATGCTCACTTTTCAAAGGCACTCAGGCATTCACTTCAGGTTATAGAGATGCATGTAGGTACTTAGATACCTCATATATGCTGCCTGACCAGGATCTGAGTTCAGCTGAACACCCTGTTGAGGCTGTTTTTCTCCTTAATGAGTGAGGAATGGGTCATGACTACAAAATGAGGTGGAATACTGGAGGAGTCATGTGATAAGGCAGGGATGTCCTCAGTGTGGTCCTATTGCATGGAAATCTAGTCCATGAAGCCAGTGCACCCCAGAGAAGGAGGTGCTCGTGTTGCAGCCTGGCATTGCTTTCCCCTTCCCTCTGCCTCTTTTGCCCAGAGCCTTCCCAGATGCACTCAGCTCTGCCTTCTATTGCCCAATGGTCCGAGTGACTCTGGTTGCATGTGCTTAAAAGTGATGCCACCAAAAAGAAATGCATCTCCAGCTGCACCTTCCCTGCAGAAAAAAAAAAAAAAGAGGAACCTTTCATAATAAACAGAGTTAGAGATGACTTCTTAATGATTACTTCACAAGCAGTGTAGGAAAAGCTTGGTATGATTTGAAAGAAAATCGAAAATATTTGTGTGCTATTACTTCCTAAAAAAAAACCAGGCTTTAACTCTTAGGCCACTTTTAATTGCTCCTAAATGGCTTTCAACTAGACACTCTACTGAGAGTCTTTCATTCTCATCATTAATGGTATTGACTGGTTTCAGATAAGCAACAGCTGTTAACTGTGAAATGCAGATAATCCAGCCTCTGTGCAGTTTGGAGAGCTAAGAAAGGCTGTTGGCATTCTCCTCCTAAGTACACCCCCACAGAACATGTTGATCTTTCTAACCCCCAGCTCCTTTGCAAATGATTAAAGAAATAAAAGAGAAAAAAAAAATGCCATTTTCATGGCCTAACAGACTCCACTCCTGTTCTGAAAGACTGAAAAAATGTAAATGGAAATAGGGCAGAAATCAGTGCCTATCCCCTCTGAATCTTGAAAATTGTGAGATAATCACAATTAATAGATAGGAAAGTATGGTCCCAAAGAAACCATCTGCTTCCAAAGAATGAGACCAGGGAAGAAGAGAGAAATCACTTCTGTACCTATGTTCACACACTGGGAAATGGAGGGTCTTACAAAACACTTCACTGTATCATTCCTTAGGTTTGAGACAGATGTGCTGGTGTGAGCACATCAAAACAATTTCAGAGTGACCTCCGCTTCCTTTTTCATCCCTCCTGCTTTTTCAGCCAGTTGGGCACAGACAGAGGCTCCATTAACAGCCAGCATGATCCCAAGTCGCAAGAGCTTCAAGAATCACATTCAGCTTCATGTTTGCCAAGTGGACACCAAGGAACATTCCTGCATCCTTCGGTAGATTGAATTGCATACACCAGCTTTTCTAGGTTGAGTTTAAACCTTATGGTCTCTGCCTCTGTGAGAGGATAGTTGGTGGGTTGAGCTCTCAAGCTTGGATGCCCAGCAGATGCCTATTTTGAGTCTGATGTAGTCAGAGTTAAGACCTGTATGGTCTTAGGTCATAATTAATCTGAACGTGTTAGACATTAGCTTTAGGTTGGGATTAATCATTCATGACTACAGTAACTGTGTTGCACAAGTGTGGAGCGTAACGTGTGCCGTTCATGACTCAAGAATGTAACTCAAACCAGTACTGATCACTGCTGACCTCTCTACACCAACACCATCTTCTAGTTACCAGGAAGACCACTTTTGCTTGGCAGCACAGCTAAGCAGTTGTCTTGAGTTTCTTCCTTGCTTGGAAGGAACTTCTCATAGCTCAGCCTCTTGGGTTCCACCTCATTTGCTCCAGGGATGCAAAGCAGGAAAGCAATAACTTTAGTTAGGGAGATGTTCTCCTAAAACTCTGTATCCTGGAAGTGTACCTTAAATATCAGTTCCCCTTGAGGAACTGCAGGTGCTGATTGCAAAACATGAGACATAGTAAGACAGGCATTTACATGACAGGATGGCTAGAGAAGGAGATACACACAGGTAATCATCTTCAAGAGTGTGGAAGAGACAAGGATGATAAAAGACCTGTTCTATTGCTGTCATGGTATCACCTCAACCTCCAAAAATCTTTTGCCATTATCATCAAATAAAGTGGACATCTGTGTTCCATCCACATTAAAATCAGTTAATTCCCTTAAGCATGAGTTACGATGAGTCTGGAAGTTGAGCTTTATTCAAGCAGATTTTCTTCTCCTTCTGCCTGTGCTGCTGGAAGGATGAAGCTTCCCCAAGGAGAAGTGAGAGCAAGTGAGGTTGGAAGAGTATCAGTGAGACCAACTCAGCCTGAACTGTTCTCCAAGGAACAGCAGACATATCTGCTGCAGGACCAGATGTGTCCTCCATCCCTCCTAGCGATGACAAATTGCATACATCCACACAGCACGTGGAAATGCATTCATCAGTGCTAGTAACGTGTGATGCAGACATGGTATGACATAGACAGTAGATTCCCACAGGATCAATATCCTTTCCTGGCTGAAACTCAAGAAATTGCAGGGCCCTCGCTTTGCCATGCTAGTGTTAGACATTGCAGATCTTTAAATGCCGTTCATTCCTCGCATGAGGCATTTCCAATTCTGCACAACATCTTCCCATGGACATTCTTCTGTTTTCCCATTCCTGCCATCTTTCTTATTACAGCAGTCATGGGAAATCCATGCTGAGACCTGGAGTGCATTAGAAAGTGTGCAAGAGGTTGGAACTACGTGATCTTCTCCCAGCAGGGCATCAAGGCAGCGATAAACAGGAAAGTTCTCAAAAGTTTGTGGGGACCTCTTAACCACAGAATATCAGGCTCTGAGAGCAGGATGGAGAGCAGATTGCAGCCAGCCTGGTGAGGGCAGTCTTGGGAAGCACTGACATGTCTCTAAGCACAGCAGGAAGCTATTCGGCTTTCCATAGATGCAGCACAGGGTCCCCAAGCTCAGCTAGCAGGAGCAGAGACCTACTGCTGTTCTGGAGCAGGCAGTGGTTTGGGTGATGTGGTCGAGGGATTAAGGCAAAACCACCAACTTAATTTACCCTCTGGGAGGCTGGGAATAACAGGCAGAACATCTCATGTGCTCACCTCTCTATGCTTCCCCAGCCCCTGGACAGCATCCCACTTCAGCAGGATTCATCAGCTCTTCTTCCCCCTCACATCAACTACCTCACCCCAATCTCCTTCTTAGCTGGGTCCCTCTTGGGTATCCCCCTCCTTTCAGCCTTCTGTCTTCAGGCCATACTATTTTATTATCCCAGACCAATCTTCATTATCTCAGCCTTTAAAAGCACTAAGCCATCTCCTAGAATTTATTTATTGGCTCTTTAAGTGGAATGGAGTGCAGGACACACATGTACATGGTAGAATAACCATACAGAGTGCTCAGCTGAGCACCCACCAGGACTTCTTTTCATAGGTGAACCTGAGTCATAGAGTCATTTGAGTTGGAAGGGACCCTTGAAGACCATCTACTCCAACTCCTCGGCAATGAGCAAGGACATCCACAGCACCATCAGCTGCTCAGAACCCCATCCAGCCTGACATTGTCTCCAGGGATGGGGCATCCATCACATCTCTGGGCTATCAGTTCCAAAACCCAAGAATAGGACTTTCTGCTATGAACTGACCTTCTTCCCACCATCTTCCTCAACACCCTGGTGTCCTGAGCTTATCACAGCCTCCACTCCCACAGCTTCTGCCATTAACAGCTGGCAATGGATTATGCCACTGATGTGGCTAGTGCATCTCTGTCTGGACCAACTGTTACTCCAGCTTTATGTATTTTTAAATCTTTCCAGCATTAACCTGACAGGAAATTAGTTGCAAACCACATTTTTCTTTTAAAGTTGGAAATGATGTGTATTCAGGTAAACTAAGTCCCTCAAGGCAGAACAAGTCTCACTCCCCAGTCTCCCCTGAGGCAGAACCTGTTTGCAGCAGCTTGCTCCCAGGTCATTTTTTGTTGTTTCTGCATAGTTTTTACACAGAGTAATGATAATCTCAGGCAGCCAGAGAAGATGCACAGAGGTAGCAGTAAATAAGAAAAGGGAATTAAAATGTTTGTGCAGTGGGAAAAAAAAACAAAACAGCAACACACGAAAGTCCAGTCTCGCCCAAATTGGAATAGAATAAGCACCATTTATCTGTATTTACTTTGCTCTGTCCCTCCGTGAAGGAGATGCTGTCAGCTGCCACTGAAATTTGAAGTACCAGATCCTCTCCTCTTGTATGAATCACATTTAGATTTTGCAGCCTGGCAGATCCCACGTTGCTATAGGACTGGCAGATCTACTAACAGAGATTGCACAAGGTACAGTTTGTCCAAGAGAATGTGTACAAATTACTGGTTCTATACTTGACAGGGTTCATCAGTAAATCAGCAGGGCCCAGTGGTCAGGAATTGCAGGCTTGCACAAATACTCATTTGCAGAAGCACAGGATAAAAAGAGAAAAACAAGATACCTGAATGCAATGACAAAATAACAGAGGGTCGTTCCCTTCTCACTTAAACCCATTCATTAAAAGAAAAAAAAAAAGAAAAAAGAAAAACAAGATAAAAACAGATGTCAGAACCTCAGTTCTTCCCTCATCCTACATTGCTACCCCATTACTGATCCATGCAACACTTTGTGCTCCTGATCTCCTACATGCAGCCAAATTTTCCTTCTTCTGAGCAACCCAGTGTTACCACAAGCTCTGTGGTAACAATTTGCCTCACTCTATGTAGAGTGGCCACATCAGCTTCTGTCAAAGGCAGCTGAATTGCTACTCTGGGGCATGACTTAGTCTTGCCATGTGTCTGCATTGCCAGGCCACAGCACCCCAGGCTGACCTCTAACCCGCCTGGTGCTCTCATCTCAGCAGAATTATGCTCATCTGTAGTAGCCACTGGTCTGGTCCTAGGTTAAACATAGTTGGATTAACCTCCTGATCTGAACAGATATCTTGATTCTTGCAAAATTTAGTAGAGCAGGTTTCATTTTCATATTTACCTTTCCGTAGAATTGTTTGAGTTGGAAGGGACTCTCAAAGGCCATCTGGGCCAATTCCCCTGCAATGAACAGGGATGTCTACAGCTCCATCAGGTGCTCAGAGCCCCACCAAGTCTGACCTTGAGTGCACTCAGGTGCGGGGCATCTCTCTGTGTAATCTGTGCCAGTGCCTCACCACCCTCATATCATTAGAAAATCCTTCCTTATATCCAATCTAAACCTCCCCTCTTTCAGTTTGAAACCATTTCCCCTTGTCCTGTCACAACAGACCCCTTCTTTCTCATACCCCTCTCCCTCCTCCAGCTACCCAGCCTACTGCCCTCCAAGGTGGTGATCACCAGCAGTCCTTTGCACTGGGCTCGTCCAGCAGCTGCGATGCTCTCAACCCTGACCAAGGAATCTGTTTGCCTTCAGCTATTTTTTTGAGCTGCTGCCAGGGAAGTTTCACAAAAAGGATAGTGTTATTTCTGAAAATGAGTCCCATAAACAAGGATGAATATGACCTCCCCGTTGAGATTTGGGGTTTACTTTAGTGGCTGGGAGATCAGCCAACGAAATGGAAATACAAGAAAACATTATCATAATTAGCCTGTGGCCTCCTCTGGGGGCAAAGGAAGAGAGGGAAAAAATAATAATAATAAATAATAATAAAAAGATATTTAACAGGCTCTGGATAGCATTGTCATTTCACCCTTCCCAGCTTGACCTGTCTCCTGCTTTGTATTTTTGCATTCTCTGAACAAAGGGAAGAGAAAATAACTTAAATCTTTCCCCCACAGGGAACTTTCTTTTTTTCTGACAATAAATAAATAAAAAATAAAACAACAAAGAAAGAAAACAAGACAGTACTGGGAAGTTGAGGGGACAGAACTGGCAAAACTGGGGAGTCCAAGCAAGAGACCCCATCACTCTCAGATGCATTCATTAATAGCAGAAGAGCAGGGCAAAGCTGTCCCCCTGCACCTATTTGTGTGCTTCCAGACCTGTTACATCTGTGAGTCTATATAAATTTCATGTCAAATACGCTCAATGCAGGAATTAATTCTGAAGCACGTTAGGAAGGGCTCATGGAAAAGGATTTGCTGTCAGATCTTCTTCAGAGATTACTGTCTGCAGGGGCACACTGACCTCATCCTACTAAGTTAGATGGATGTACCTATCTGTGACTTTCCTCAAATGCTTTTCTTGCCTTCACAGTTCAAGCCAGTGAAAATTGAGCTCCTACCTTCTGCAGATCTTGTCAGCTCTTCTCAAGTGACCTGTTAGTGCAGATTGCAGGTGCCCAAAGAACCTCTCACTCTTCAGGGCAATCATGTTTTGTGCCACCTGCTTTGGGAGTAAAATCAAAGCTGTTCCCAAAAAATCTGACATTGCAGGGGTGCAGAGCTGTCAAAGCATCCATACCCTCAGCTCTTGATCTGGATCCATACTTGTTATTAAGCCAATAGCAATAGAAACAATTGGGAAACTCACCTCACATAGAATGTTCCTGTAAATAGAAGTTTTACAGGAATGCTTTGTTTTGCTGATTATTTGTTTTTAAGGTATTCTCTTTCTACATTAGAGGCATGCTTCACCCTGAAATAAAACCAAGTTTAACTCTCATTAATTAAATTCCTGCATACAAAGAAAAAGACTTTGAGAGCTTCTAAAATATTATCATTGCAACCATTGTCCAGTGTGTAGAAGGAAACCAAGGAACCCTTACACAAAAAGAATTAGGTATTAGAGGTAGATAAAAAAGGACAACACCATAACTTATGAACTTATGTCCGTCCACCAGGAAGGAAAGGAAATCATCACTCCCACCTGGGAAAACTCTGGGATAAAAAGTTCTGTCTTCACTTCAGGTTCTAAAAAAGAAAAACCCCTTTACCTGATTCATGTCTCTTTATAATTGTAAAAAAGCACAGCTGATCTGACTTGGTTCAGCTGATAGCTTGGCATGAACCTCAGCTGATATCTGTGGTTGAATATGCAGTGAGTATTAAGGAACCCTGGATAAACAAACACTCACACACCCCAGATGGGTAAATGCTTTTATAGATGGCCTGCGTTGGCTAACGAGGCAGGTTTTATCTTTGTGAGCTATTATAATAATTCCTTTCTACTGACTAATGTGTGTCCAGTGAATTAGAGATTAAGGAGTTGAGCTGTAAACAGGTGAGCTCTAGGCAGGTGGGAGAGGTTCTTAGTGAAAAATGATGGAAGTGTTGAATATGTAAATCTATGTGGGTTATAGCTTGAAAGAAATACTTCTGGTGTCTTTGCTTCATCTACTTTTGCCTGGTCCTGAAGAGCAGGTGCACAGAATAGGCTGTGCTGAGCATAGCACATCCTAAGTGTACATGCATATTTTTTTTTAGATGCACAGCATGATATGATGTTTTATTGCCTTGAAAAAGTGTCCATAGGAATGTAAAAATAGATTTATTGAGTTGACCTGTTCTGGCAGAGCATCCCTAGGAGCTTTCAGCCTTTGGAACTAGAGACAGTTCTTACAGCTGTCAGATTCTGGTTTCTGGTGGCCAGTGACTCAAGATCTTCCTGCATCAGAAAGTGGAGCCACTTATTTTGCTGCCTGGGGATATTCAGATTAAAATAAGTTGATGTACCCATATGTTAATGATTTCAGCAAGGCCGTTCCACAGTTTATTTGGATCAGGTATCAAGACTGTTTGTCAAAAAGGAAGCTTTGCTAAGTCTGATTGAAATATGTCTAATTTCTTGAGTCTATCTATTTTGCAACTAGATGATGTGAATAAGGCATGACTGTTAAGTGAGGGATATTCCTCTCTGTTAAGATAGGGCTTATGAAAGACCAGTAGAGAGGCTTGATCAGACTTCTGAACTAAATCTCTGATTGCAGCTGTATCCATACCATTTGAAAGCTTGCACATTATGTATCTATGCTGACTGAAAATGGTCAGCATAATGATAAAATATACTGGAAAAAAAAAAAAAAGATAATTTTTTACAGTCTTAAAACTTGTTCCCAAATTCCATCATAGCAACAGAAAGCATGGCTGCATATTTTTTGCTGTTCACAGGACTGCATTTAGCCATTGTATCCAACAGTTGGACCAGTTTTGCTTTGTAGGTGTTTAACATGAATTATTCAGCAGCAAAAGAACAGCATTTTAGATTTTTCTTGAAGTTGGATGGTTTAGTTGGAAGGGATCTGAAGGCAATTTGGTCCAACTGCCTGAGCTCTTTGGGGCTAATCAAAAGCTAAAGAATATTACTGAGGGCATTATCGTGGAATCATTAAGGGAATGGGAAAGGGAAAGGGAGTGGGAAAGACCACTAAGATCACCATGTTCAACCATTGACCCATTCCCCCCATACCCACTGACCCTCAGTGCTACGTCTTCATGGTTCTTGAGCACCACCAGGGATGATGCCACCACTTGTCTCCTTAAAGCCAGAGGACTTAATGAAAATACCTATTCTTTTTCATGTGCGTATTTACATGAACGTTTCATCTTCCTCAGCCAAGGAGGATCGCAGAAGGGTTGAGGTTGGAAGGGATCTCTGGAGGTCCAACACCCTGCTCAAACAGGGACACCTAGAATCAGCAAAAACTCAAACGTTTCTCTCTGTACTCATATCAGCCCAGATTCAGTTCCAAGCCCTGTTCTAGCTTTTCTACTCTTCTCTGGGCACGGTGCTTGGTGCTTCAGCTTTGCTTCTGGGAAATAAAATTTATTTTCTGTGCCTGGCCTAGAGGCCATACGTCCTGCTGGCAGGAGCTGCCCCCTCACAAAGAATGGCTGAAGGAGTCTCAGGGTGAAGCACAGAAGGGATGAATTATTTGAAATGCCTGAGGTCACACTCTGCTCCATTCAGCCACTATAAATCCAGGCTAACTCCTCTGGCTTTGGTGGAATCATTCAGGATTTGTGCAGCTATAAATGACAGCAGGATTTAACCCAAAGGTTTTATGTTTCCAATGAAAGAGTTGAAATGCTGGATGTTGCCTTAAATTGGAGTGGCCAAACATCTGGAAAGGGGTGGCTTTCTTTTGCATTAACATTAATGTGGTTTTGACGAGGGATTTTAATGTGGATTTTTTTCCAAGAACATGAAAAACTAACTTCTGTTTTACTCAGAATCCCATTATCAGATCTAGATACCCATCTGCGTGTCTGTTACTACATCAGCTGCTCAAACATCCACTGTTCCCCTCTATAGAGAGCATGTGAACTAGAATCTGCATTTACTGCTAAGTAGGACTTCATTAACCATTATTATTATGTTCTGAAGATGGAAGTTTGGGGGGAATACAATGAAATATCATTCTTGCCCTGCTTCAGACTCTAGGCAGACTCTACAACCTGTCTGCAGGTTTCCTTCTCATCCGCAATTCACTTCTTCTCTTTCTCGTGTTTTCCTTTGCCTGCTTGTACTTTGCATTAATGCTTAGACCTGCTCAATCCATCAGGATGTGGAGTGCTGCCATAAGTTTTAGCATTACAGATGTACAGTGGTGCCAATCTCACCAGCAGTCAATATAAGTTTATAAATTAAACAAACAAACAAACAAAACAACAGTTTATTTCTATAACACAATACAGGAGCCCTTCTTGATTACATTACACTATCACAAGTGACTGCTAAGTTTTATGTAAATCCAGAGGAACATAACTGCTTCTCCTATTGCTTTCATAGTCTAATCAAAGCAGACTAATATTAGGGAAATGGAGGCGGTGAGGGGAACAGTGATTTTACCCGACTTACTACATCACTTTCTTCTTTCAGTCCAGTACCTCAGCCACCAGCTTCCTCTCAGGAGCACCGTATGTGGTTCTTTCATTCTTTAAATTAGCTTTTGAGGTGATTTTGTGGATCCTAGCCCCAGTATCGCAGAGACTCTTCTGCTGTATGTGGCAGAAAAGCACAGTTGACCCAAACCTGAAAGATCTCACAAGTATGTGTTCAATAGGAAGGCATGCTAGCGGGTAGATGCCATCCATAGTTGTCCTTACTCACTGCAGATCATAGACCACCTAGAGGGTAAGGTGGGCATAGAATGGCTTGGGTTGGAAGAGACCTCAAAGATCATCCAGCTCCAACCCCCTGCCATGGGCTGGTTGGCACCGACTGAAGCAGGCTGCCCAGGGCCCCATCCAACCTGTCCTTGAGCATCTCCAGGGATGGGGAATCCACAACCACTCCAGGCAGCAGTGCCAGTGCCTCATCACTTTCTGAGTAAAGAATTTTTTCCCAGTGAAAGCAGCCATGTTGTATTAGGTCAAAACTCTTCATGCTATAACAACCAAAGGACCTGTAGGCCCAGCCTGCTCTATACTTTCAGAAGGCAGCCTTGCCTAGTGGGAATGCACCATCTTCATGATGCAGGATGGGTTTTCATAACCAGCAAGTGCCTTGGAGGGCCTTGTACATCTTGTATCAGCAAGTAGTTTCTGCGGAAAAGAATTCTGCCTGTAGCCCTTCCTCATTATTGTAGCTTGACCTCTGGAGAATGATGTTCCTCAGTCTTTAGAGACAGATGCTGTCAGCTCATTAACTCCTCTAATGATGTTGATAGAACCTGATGCCTCATGGCTGAAGGCCTGAATGAGAAGTTGGACACTGATGCCAAGCTGTGATTGTTAAAGGGAGAAGCCTTTGATGATTTAACCCTTGGCAGTGTTATCCAAGAGGTTGATGTCAGGAAGCACAGTGTTGCTTTGCCATTCCCTAAGTGCTATATTTAACTATACTTCTATGTCCCCAAAATGTTTAAAAAATGCTGCGCCAATATTATTTATGCTTTTTTCCCTTGGGCAGTAGCCTCATCTCTCCTAGCTGAGGTATGCCACCCAAGAAATCTCTCCCTTCCTGGGTACATGCATGTTCTAGATATAAGCAATTGGAATGTGCACTTCCTTTGCCGTGTGCACAGGTGTTTCCGTGTGGCATCTTGCAAAAGCTGTTGCTTGGGACACCAATTGCTGAAATGAGATGGGAAGAGCAAGGCTGGTAGAGAAAACTGCTTATGCAATGGAGATTTTGCATTCAGATCACACTTGCATTATCTCAGTAGTTTGTGTCCCGCTGCTCTTCCATGCTGAGGTTTAACCTCATTTCTTCCCATCGCTGCAGGTGGATGCTGATGATGTCATCACCAAAGAGGAGCAGATCTTTCTACTGCTAAAAGCCAAGGCCAAGTGCGAGCGACACCTGAAAGCCAAGGTGCCCAAGGTGCATGGTGAGTGTTCCCACAGCAAATCAGACTGCATGCCTGGGACAAACCCAACCCTTCCCCTCAACCCTGCCATGCTTAGGTTGGAGCACGTGACTGAGGCAGCCCAAGAAACTGCTTTTTCAATTAGATTATATAGCACAATATATTGGAAACTCAAGGGGTCTGAAGGGTGCAAGAATTACACTCATGGATTTACAGCCCTTATCGCCATACCCAAAGCCCAAGTAATGCATGGGAGATCACAGAAAAAATCCATACACCTTTCCATCTTATGCAGCAGAACGCAAGTGTTATGGGAAGCAAAACAGCTTTCCCAAATTCTGTCTGTTTCCTTCTAGCATACTGTCTCTGCTCTCCTCATATGGGCCTGAGCTTGACTAAGCCCCTCTCATCTACTTCCTTTCTATTTGGAGCTGTAAAATTGCTACCAGATGTAGGACTGGAGGGAGAAGAAATTCTCATGTGGGCAGCAAAATAATCATCCCTCATTGACTTCTTTCATCAGTCTCACATGTGTTAATTATTGGCACCAGGGCTGTATATATTGAGGCATCTTGCACCCACCCAGGGAGATCTGGGTGGGCATCCTGTCCCTTCTGCAACTGTATGTGAGAAAGAGGGCAAGCAAGATTGCCTCTCACCTTCACCCTTGCATCTTAGTAGATCCCTCTTCCTACTGGCAGGAGTACTTGGAGACTGCATTGCCAGGTTAGGAAAAGCTTCTCAGAGTTAGCTGTGACTTTGGAGTAGGTGTGCCTGCCCTCCTGGTGTCCCTATCCTGCTGGAAATCACAGAAAAGAGTTGTAAAAACCCCACCTTTCATTTTATTCCAGACCTCCAGCTTCACATCAGCCAAAACCTCAAGCCACATCCTCTGTACTTCTTTGTCCTGTTCACCCAGTGCCCAATTAGTGCCTCATTAAAGACCATATGTGCAAAGGCATTTCCTTCTGTTATAGTTTAGACCACCTGCCTACCTTGGAATCTGGTGCTATCTACCAGCTGGTCTTGATCTCACACCTTATTTTCTAACCTTTCTGTATGAGACAATCAGTATTTTGCACTGACCTCTCTTAACTGGCAGCAGCAGCGTTAGTAGGGCTGTGGAGGCAGTGACTGTGTCTAACCAAGAAGCAGACATTGGGCTCTTTACCACAGTCACTTTGTTAGAGCAAAGGAATGAAATGATAGAGATTGGTTGTGTTTTAAGGTCTGACTCCTCAACTGCAAGGCTCTTTCTTCCTTTGGTTGTGGCAGAGAGGAATCTAATCCTCTGTCATTCAGATATCACATGGATCCATACTGAGTCCTGGCCTTGGAAAAAGCTGTCTTGAGCTGCCCAAGTAATAAATCTGTCTGCTGCTTCATCTTCTGTAGAAAATCTCTGCTCAATCCCACATAGCATAGTCAAAAGGAGGAATAATTATCTTGATTGATACACTACAGCAGTACAGCAGTCAAGGCTGTAAAGAGTCAGTGCGATTATCAGCAATAGATAGTCGGATCAAACTCATTTCCAAGGGATTCCCCAATCCAGAGGCACAATTAATCCTTCTTTGACCTTTCCTAAGAGATGTAAAATGCTATTTAGAAAAAAATCCCTCCATTGGCAGTACCTGTGTGACTCCTCAGCACTCAGCAATTCAGAGCATCTCTGATTTGGTCAGAGACAGAGAGTTATGCAATTTGGAAAAGAGCTAACCACTCAGCAGAAGAGCTGCCATCCAGATATCTTTGGCAGCTCTGTGCACATGAGATAATAATGCTGTAAGGTATTTGTGAACAGACTAACTCAAACTCTGTTCTGTGGTTTGCCCACTCCTACATGCTCCAGGAGTCCTAAGTTGCTTTAGACCCTCTCAGGGGCTGAGGAGTAATAGAACAAAAGAGGGCAATCTGCATAATCGCATCTCTTGGCTAAGGCTTATATGCCTAGTCTTTGCACAAAAGCTTCATAACTCAATGTGAAAAGTGGGTAGGTCCAGTCCCATCATCCTTTGATATGGAAACTGGGGTCTGGTTTCTATTTGTGCTAATCACCCAGGGACATATGAAGCTGTGCTCTTCTCAGCCATATGGAGGACTTAATCCCATTGCTTCTTCCCTCACCACAAATGGAAAAAGGAAATAAATCTGGGAAGGGCAACACAATTCTCAGAATTAATATGCACCAATCCCCTACATACAGAAGTGGGGCACAATTGTTGTGACTTGGTGCATGATAAATCCTGAATGACCACTCCAGGCCTTCAGGCAGTCTCCTGTGATACTGTGATACTGTTCAAAGCATTCCTGAGGAGCTTCTCTTTGGGTGGCATAGGATTATTCTTGTGTTATCACCCCACCAGGCCCCTTCTGTCATGACTTTGGACTTGCAGTGATGTGGGACAGAGTTATTCCCCAAAATGTTCCCATTCAGACTCAGAAAGACTTGGACTTTCCTGAAAATAAAACATGATTCTGCAGGCAGAGAGATCTGCCCATGTCCCTTTAGCCCTCTAATTTAATAATAATAGCAGCCTGTGTCATCAATATGCCAATGTTTCTATGCCCGTAAATCAAAAACTGTTGCCATAAGAGAACATCGTGAATTTTAGCCAAAGTGGTCAAAGTGATGATGATGGCATATAGAAGAGGAAAATTACTGATGAACTTGAACATCCAATCTCCTTCTAGAGTTAGTGGATGGAGGAGGGCATCTTTTGATAACATCTGAGTCCTAAATATCTCTGGAAACTGATCACAGATTAAACACACAATTGCTATTTAGATGAACTACCTAACACCTAGGATACAGTGTTATGTGCTTACTGATGATGGTGTGATCACAAAGAGGGTACCCAGAACTGAAATAGTTTGCTTGAGTGGTGGTGGGATCTCTATCTTTAGAGGTGTTCAAGAGTTGGGTAGGCAAAGCCATGGTTGACCTAACTTTGGGTTGGTTTTAAGACTGAAGGTTGGACAAGAGATGTTAAGAGGTCCCTTCCAACAAGCATTTCTGTTAATCCAATCCAGGTGATTTAGAGTTGCAAGATAGGGATACTGAGGCTTTTGTAGACATTGCATCTTCCCTGTAGCCTTTGAGGCTCAGGTATCAAGGATCGGTGACTCCAGTACAGTAGATGTTGAGTAGTTTATCTGTTTTGAGTGTCATAAGGAAGGCACATCACACAGTTGTCAAAGGATGAGACTTCTTCAGTCTTCCTTATTTAGTTGTTTGTTACTGCCTGGTATATGAAAGGTGAAAAAGGAAACTGAAATCTCTTCCATTAGTTCTACTTCACTCTATCTAAAAGTATCAAAAAACCACTAGAGCAAGAGCTGGGACTAAGCTGCCCGGCTCTAATCTTCTTGCACAGCCAATATTACTCCAGGAGCACTGCAGCAGCCTTCAGCTGTGGGACAGCCCAGCAGAGAGCCCAGGGGTGTAGGATGTTTGGGAAAGGAGAGAGTTCCAGCATAAAACCCCTGGCTGAGGTCAACGAGCAGCAGTTCAGGACTTGAGAGTCCCATCTCTCCAGGGAAGCTCTTAACCACAAAGGTTACAGGAAATGAGGCCTTTGACCCTATGGCTGTTTTAGAGCTACTTTGCGCTAGATACTCACTCAAGCTCTGTGCCAAGTAAGACTGCTGTGCAGCCTGAGGGCTGCCTCTCATATTTCCGCTGTGAAGTTCTGTCTGCCCCCCTCTGCATCCAGTGTTACAGCTTTCAGAACAGCATCAGAAGAGGATCGTGAGATAAGTAAGCATCCATTGCCATCTGCATGCAGGGATGCCTCCCTCTTGCAGCTCTCTAAACTGTGGGATGCACACTTCTGCAGACAGCTCCTGCTTTCCCAAGGCACTCCTTGAGGGCTTCTTCCCGCAGATCTGATCTCACTGACACTCCAAGAACATACCTATGTTTGAACTAGACTGAATGCAGCATTGCTCTATTCTGCCAGCTCTGAGGCAGCCAGAATAGCTTACCTGGGAGATTTCAGGAGGCAGCAGTAATATCTCACCTCTCAGACAAGGAGAAGATGGAGTCCCAGGGACTCCTGACTGTGTGTTGCATCTTATCCGGTCCCGGAGGGCACCTCTGTACCTAAGAGAAGGAGTGAGTTCAACATACATCTGTATTCTTGATAATACAGTTTAGCCAAGAAGCAGAAATGGACGGTGCTAACAGGACCCATGTGCAGAGATCAAATTTCTTAGCACAGAAATCATTAATTTGCTATTTCAGATTCTCCTTAGCATGCAAGTTTGGGCAGGACCAAATGGGGCAACTGGTGAGCTTGAGAAAGAGCCTTTTTGGAGGAAGTTTGTTTTTTCAGCTGAATCAGCTTCCTCATACAGCCACATAAAAAAGAGGATCATCATAGAGAGAGGAACAGGAATGAAAGGTATTGGGGTAAGCATTGAGCATTGCCTGCTAAACATCAAACATTTTGGAAACCCAAGGCAATTTATCCCTTGTTGCCCCCTCTAATTCCACCTACGTAGCTCAATTGCACATCCAGGGGTGTATGCATCTACTCTGCTATCATGGTGTTCCATGGATGCTTGGCCATCCCTCTTCAAAAGCTTGGCTATCCCTTGCCAGATACCACCTGGCAGATGGCTACTTGAATTCTGCCTCTGCTTGGGTGCAATGGCAGCACAGTGACATTATTTGCTCCTCTCTGTAGTAGGCAATGATCTGTATTTTTGGAAGCAATGAGTGAATCTGGGACACCTTGATTTTTTTTTTTTTTTTAAATTTCTACATTTTTAGATAGAACAAAATATCACGTAAGCTGGCATAAAAGCTCGGTAGGGCTGCTGTCCTCATTCTTGGGAGCTGACGCACAGGGATATTCAACGCCTCACCTCCCATCTCAAAGGAGAGTCTGTGGCAGAGCCAAGGTTTGGATTCTCATCTCCTTACTCTTCAGCCAGGGCACAAACCACAAACCACATTTCCTTTTGTCCTGGAATTCAAGGTGAGGCTCCAAGGATTCGAATCCAGGTGGACAGAAAGTAATGAAAGTCTTTGGACGTATCCCACTTGACTGAAACTCAAAACTCTCATCATCATGCTCGCTTTAAAGCCTTTGGTTTTGTTTTGGAATGAGGAAAACACATTTGAAATTTCCTGCAGTGCAATGGGTACCTGGATTCTCCTCCTTTTTTTCCCCGTCACATTGCTGAGTGTATTTTTCAGGCCAGCTCTTTGCCTGGTGTGAGCTGGCAGATTCCCATTCAGTTCAGTGAGGGCATTGATTTGTCTCAGACTCATTGCTTTCAGCCATCGTTCAGCACTTTTTTTCCTCCACACTAATGTTCATTCAGAATAATGTGATATATCAGAATTACAGTGAGATCTGTGGGTCTTAAGAGGTGAGAGGGTAGTCCAGATCAGCTCAGAATCAAACTCCGGTGCTGATATTTGCTGGTCCCCTTTTCTCCTTGCAGCTTTGCATTCTTAACATGTTTGCCTGTTAATCACAGGTTAGAAATATTCTTCACACTTCAGTGTGAGTGAAGAAGACCATTTGCAGGAGGGAACTGGAAGTCCAGCACCACTGGATGAGATTGAGGAGCAGGTTTCTGTGCAACACTCTTCCAGTTTGGGCTTGAATTTGGGCTGAGATACACACCAGCACAAGCTCTTTGACTGGAAAATGTGATCCTGCCTGTGCATAGACTTCATTAGCTCTTCTTCAGTAAGCAGCAAGCTCAGAGAGATAAGCATCTCAAGTCAAGCTGTGTTGTCTTCTGGAAGCAGGTAATTAGCAAGGTAGTTAGCAGGTGCCATGTGCCTTGTGCTGCAGTGCCAAATGGCAGCAGCTTCCAGGTTCTTATTGAAGTTGTCCCTGTCAGCCTACATTTACAGATCTGGCTAATGTTGGTTTAATCTTTGTCTCAAGCCTGATTCCACGTAGTTCTAGCTACCAAAAATGCCTGTAAAACCTGGCTAGTGTGCCTAAAACTTGAACAACTCATTGTGGGGGAAAAAAAGGAAGAGGCTGACAGGTGCATGAAGAATAGTTGTGTTCACTTTCTTATAAACACGGGAAGGTGATGTTTGTTGGAAGGAGACATCCAAAGGCTTCCAGCCTTTGGAAGTTCAACATCTGTCTTAATTTTAACTTTTCTCTGATCCTTGGCCCATGCCCTGATAAACTGACCAGGCAAATCTGTCAGGTGGAGTATTCAAATACATTATCTGCTGCCATGGTTCAGCAATGTCTTGCTCAGTTGAAAGAAGATGGATGCAATTTAACAACATACATGCCTAAGTCCCATTTTTACAGTGGTAGGGGCTTCACAAATCTTATTATGAGAAGCAGCTGAGGGAATTGGAAATGGTTTTAAGTTGAGGAAGGGAAGATTTAGGTTGGATGTCAGGGGGAAGTTCTTCACAGAGGGAGTGGTGAGGTGCTGGAACAGCTGCCCAGAGAGGTTGTGGATGCCCTGTCCATCCCTGGAGGTGTTCAAGGCCAGACTGGATGGGGCCCTGGGCAGCCTGGGCTGGTATTAAATGTGGAGGTTGGTGGCCCTGCATGCAGCAGGGGGGTTGGAAATTCATGATCCTTGGGGTCCCTACCAACCCTGGCCATTCTGTGATTCTGTGAATTGGGATGGCTCAGTCTGGAGGAATTCCATGGAGAGGAGGAGACTTTGTTTACTACATTTATCTGGAAGGAGGTTATAGTGAGGTGGGAGTCAGCCTCTTCTCCCAGGTAACAGTGATAGGACTACAGGAGATAGCCCCATGTTGCACCAGGAGAGGTTCAGGTTGGATATTAGGAGAATTTTACTCTCCAAAAGAGTGGGGATACATAGGCACAGGCTGCCCAGGGAAGTGATGGAGTCACTTTCCCTGTTGGTGTTCAAGAACCAAGGAGATGTGGCACTGAGGGATGTGGTCAGTGTGCATGGTGGGGTGGGTTGGTGATCTCAGAGGTCTTTTCCAACCTTAATGATTCTGTGATTCCATGGTTCTAATGAGCATCAGGGTGCAGCGTAGACTCATCAAGCATTTCTGGAGAGCAGACACATGTGTCTGTTCTACCTGATATTATTAGCAGATTAGATAGTCCATAAGAAAAACCTAGCAAATAAATTTATATATATATATATATATATATATACACAGTTTGTAAAAACTCCAAATTCTCCTTTTTGTCCCCTAAAAATGTTACTTTTCATTAGTTTTAAAGTTGCTAGGAGAGGATTGAGACCCCTGTGTCCTCCTGACACAGACCTCATAGACAGTGCTGCTTTCTGCAGGTTAACCACCAGGTACATCTCTGAGCCTCAGGACTTGCCATGGGCTCCAACCCACACGGAGTGGGGCTGACATGGGTACAGCCCCATGTGGTGCTTTCTCACATTTCAGGATATGTTCCTCATCTGCTGCTTTTAGCTAATGTACTGAGGGAAAGATGCTCAAAAATTTAAATAAATAATAATTAAAAAAAAAGAAAAGAAACTAAACAACACACACACACACACACAAAAAAAAGGAAAAACCTCTGTCCCCACAAGCATTTGGCTTCCTTTCTTCTTTTCTCTCATTTTTTCTCCTTTTTTTTTTCTTTCTTTAAATATAGTCTCTAGATGAAAGACTTTCAGAAAGAACAGGAAACCCTAAAATTTCTCGTCTACGTACATAAATATTAGATTTCAGCCATGGTGGGCAGCCTGATGCCACCCCAAAGTTAAACCTGGAAGGGGATGAAGTGAAATTCCCAGCCATAAGCCATCAGACCTGATTTTTTTTCTTTCGCCTGTGAATTAAAAGCCTGTCTTTCCCTGGTTTGGAAAAGGAGATGGGACATTTTGTGGGGCAGGAGAGATTTTTACACAAACCTGTTATTAGTGAAGGCCATCGGCAGTCTTTTCTCAGAGTCTTAGGTGTGTTGCAGCTTGCCTCAAAATGGTTGTGCTTTTTTTTCCATTCTATTTTTTTTTTTTCTTTTTAATAAACAAACCTATTTGCTAGGGAGAGGGGTTATTTTTAGTTGAGAAGCCATGTGTTTTCACCCAAGGTATGTGGGCTGCCCACCTGAGTTTATTGCTCCATTGTCCCTAAAGGACCTGTATGCAAGCCTAGGCAATCTCTCGGCTTGCAGAAGCAATTCCTGCTCTGTGTTTTCTATCCAGAGGCCCAGCACCACCATCCCTTGGTCATCCATCCTGCCAGGCTGTCCTCAGAGGTAGGGAGTATCCTCAGGTGGCCTTGAAGTCAAAGGGCACAAATGCGTTCAGGATTTTCCCTAAACACCCCAGCTCACTATAAACTCCATATCTTCTCCTATTCTTTCTAGCCTCTCCCTGTTTGTACAAAACCTGTGAGGGTTTATGGCCTAAAGCTTTCCAGTCCTACTGAGAAATGTGTTCTAAGCAGTAATTGGTCTTGGTGCAAAGAAGGAACAGGTCTTAGGGGTAACAATAGGTGTAAATGATTCATGTGTGTATGGAAAAAGGGTGAATGACAGCACATACAGCTGCATTGAAATACTTGTTGCCGTGCTAATTTCTACATTTATATTTAATGATTTCTGACCAGTGCTATAAGCTCTTGGAAGGAGATCTGGAGGGTTTTGGAAGAGCTGGATTCCACAGAATGAGGACAGGAGGATGCTTTGGATGAGCCCAGCCAGTACTGTCATGTTGGGTGTTGCCACATGGGATGCTGAAGGTTCATCTGTTGGGTTGTGGGGGGACAGGTAACATGTGAAATGAGCTAGTGATGTCATGGTGGCCAACACTCTGCAACTGTGTCCCGTTAGCACTTAGAACTTTGTGGATTTCCCATTCTGCCTTATTGTGACAAGGAGCAACACCCAGCCCCGTGTGTCCTTCCCCTCTTAAGTCCAGTTCTTCCAGCACTGAGCATTCAAGGGGTATTCTGCCCATTAAATGCCAGTGCACAGACCACCAAATGTCTCTGAGTAATAGCACGCAGGACTTCCACCCACACATCCCATCCCACTCCTCACATTGCCCAGAACACAGAACCTATTCACAAACACAGGTCTTTGTGGATGCGTGCACTGTTCCTAGCCAGCCATGCAAAAGTCCTCAGAGGCATGCAGAGCATCCTTCCCCAAAACAGATACGTGCTCCTGCTGTGTTGTGCTGCAGAGGCAATGCCACCAGACACCCCTTTCTGCATACATTCCCACCCACAGATCTATATGACCCATGCTCTGACAGCCAGCTATGAAATAAATCTGCAGCACCAAACACCCTCACAAACTGGCCATCCAGCCCTCCCTTTCTCTCACTCCTGTCCTAAAATGCTGGGTCATTTTTTTGGTTGCTCCTCCCTGCCTTTTTACAATCCACCAAATGTCCTTCCCGTAATAGAGCGACCACAATTGCACACCGTATTCCAAATGTGGTCTCCCTGATGCCTTGCATGATGCCAGAATAAGTTGGGCTGATTTATATTCCATACCCCTAGATAAACACCTCAAGACCATGTTTGCGTTTACCCAGCTGCCAAGCAGCTTCACAGATGGTTTTAATGTGTTCTCTGCATGCTTGTGCCACTTGCATAGAGATCAGAACTGAGAGTCGGGGGGAAAGAAACCAGAGGAAGGAGGAAAGGGAAACAGATCAGGCAGGAGAGAGTAAGAGAATAGCACCCACTGCACTCTAGGAGACAAGCAGTGAGCAGGCATGGTCCCAAAATTCCTCTCCCCTCTTCTTTCCTCCCCTTTATCAACCTGCAGCACACAGGGAACACAAGTCCCAGGGCAGTGACATCAAACAGCATTTACATGCACCATCCTGAATACTTTATTGGCTTGCAATAATGAAGACAATTTCTGTGCAATGAGATTTCAACCCTCGAGGAATAAGGAGAGCTTTAAGGCACATCTGTTCCAAAACTATGGTAATCTATGCAACTATAACTACTCTGTAGTACGGTGCTACTGTAAGGGAGTATTCATGACAGTCCAAGATGAATGGGTACTTTAATAGTAACCTCCAGGAACTAAACATATGCCCTGCCTGGAGGATTTTACAGTGCAGCCTTAGAAGATGAGCAAAGATGAACTGTGATAAAATGGCATGAAGAAGCGGAGAAATAAATCAGACTTTTGACTCACATCTGCTCAGTGTATTGCAATTGACAGTGTGCCCTTCACTGAGGTGCTGTGGCTTCTGCATAGTTCTACATGAGCTGATGGGTTTCCAAATGTCTTGACTTGTCAAAACGATTATTTTGTGGTGCTGTTATGGCCTCTGCAGAGTTATGACCTGAGTCCTTCCCCTGAGAAAGCAGTGAGTGAAAGCAGTTGGACTCAATGATCCATGTGAGTCCCCTCCAGCTTGTGATATTCTACAAAACTATGAAAGTAGCATTTAGCACCATCACACACCAACACACATCCCTCAGTATTTCACTGGGGACTTTGTTCCCTGAGCCCTTGGGGTTGACTTCAGCTGAGACTTTGGTCTCTCAACCTCATGACTGAAGATTTGGATCATTTCCTTTCAGAGCATTCAGGATGGATGTTCTAGGCCAGTCTCCTAGGGTTTGTCTGCTGTGCTGTGACTGGCAGCAAAGGCACCCAGAGCTGCAGAAGCTATCCTCTAATGTTTGGTTTTCAATAATGCCAGTCACAATTTATGAGGTACGCAGTAGGTGTTTGATAACTGCTTTAGGGGGGGGAACAAGATTTTATCATAGAATCATTTGAGTTGGAAGGGGTCTTTAAAGGCCAGCAAGTCCAACTACCCTGCAATGAACACAGATACCACCACCTCCATCAGGTTCTCAGAGTTTGGTCCAGCCTAGCCTTGAATGTCTCCAGGGATGGAGCATCCTCCAGCTCTCTGGACAACCTGTGCCAATGCTTCACTACCTCCTGTACTGAGGACTCAACATCTAGATGCAGTATCTAGGTGAGGTCTCACCATGGCAGAACAGAGGGGCAACATCGCCTCCTTCAACCTGTTGGCAACAAATCTGAGAATGTTTGGGGAAATAATCCCATTTGCATGATACTGAGATCCCATCATTTGAAATGAACAAATGTATACGTACACTTAAGAAGCATGTATTTTTAGGTCCCACTTTTACCACTCATAAAAGAGCCTGCTGTGAATAACAAGAAGTCTTGGCAACATGAGTAAGATGTTCAGTGCTGGTATAGATGTGAGATTTTCCATGAAGAACCCAGGTTAAAAGGGATTTGAAAGAATGAGGCCTCAGTTGAGCTGGATAGATGGTCTGAGAAGCAAAGTAAAAGCATCAGGAAACCGGAGGTGAGGTTTACATCAGCATAGCAGGGGAAAAAAACAGAGACTAAGCTCTGCAGTGGCTTCTTCTATCTTGAGGAATGATGAGCTGAGTATCTCAAGATCAAGAGGTGAGAGCATAACCACTTATAGGAGGGGTTGGGTTGGCTTCTTTGTCCTTGGGAAGGAAAGAATAATTCAGACTGCCCTATTAATGCTCCATTTAATCTAGTGAGATGCCACCTTAAAATCACTTATGAACGTGAAACTTTTTCTCCCTAGAGCCTCGTCCTGAACAAGGCTCATCTGATGGGTACAAGTTCTGTCTTAATTTCTTGTATGAATTTTGTCCATTGCCATTTAAAGCACTTTTCTTTATGCGTCTTCTCCCACTTATGAAGCTCATCTTCATTCACAATGCTTACCAATAGGATGAGAAGAACCTTTCTCATTCTGTTGTCCATTTAGGTAGACCAGGCCTTTATTTTCCTCCAGGGCCACAAGCAAAATCTCCCCAACCCAACAGTCCTTCTCTTTCTTGGAAGAATTTTTTCTTTCTGTTCCTCTTCAACAAAGGAATTTACAAGCTTTTCCCCTGAGAGGCTGTTTTCTTTGACCAGTGGCAAGAACATCATAGGACCTGTGAAGCCTCTCCTAGCAAACTACGATGGGATGAAGAAGCAGAATATATTTTAGGGGACAAAACTTCAATTCCTGCCTCCGCAGTTGACTTCTATCAACCCCACAATGATGGCTTTGCAATCCAAAAGTGCAGACAGAGGATAGAGGCTTGAATATGTATATATTAGTGGTTGAAATCTGATGAATGAAAGCATTATGCCAGGTTCTGGGGACTGGTTACAATAAGGACCCCAGGACTGCCAACCAAAACAGCTTGCCCTGTGAGCATCTCTTCTTTTTGAAACAACTGCAGAGCAAATCTACTTGTTGGATCCAGCAAGCTCTTTAGTCAAATGGTTTTGCTGAACCCATCTTAAGAGTTTAAGTTTCTTGGCTGAAGGAGAGCCCACAAACTTTCTTCAAACACATCCAAGCCCAGTTCTGCCAGAGATGACAGAGGCCTTTCCCACCTTCCCTACCTCCATCCACAAGTGTTACAACTACGGCTCTGGATGCAGAGGAGCTTCTCCCATTGATGTACATGCCTGAGACACAAGCCATATCCTCCATTCATCTCTGCCCAAATGACTGATACGTGTCCAACATCAGATGTGGGATGTGTACCAGATTTGCTTGTTTTCTTCAAATTTATGCATTCTTTTTGGCTTACATCTTCAGTGAATTCTACCATTTCTTCCAAGGAAAGAAATGATTAATATTCCCAGTTCATTTGGAACATGCGACCTCCTGTCCCAAACCTGCCCACTTGCATTGATCTAAACAGCATATTTGAACCCTCAAACTATTTTTCACCAAAAAAAAATATGGGTTTGTCAAGAGCTTTTCAATCAGCAACAAAAAACAGGATCCCTTATGATTACCCATCCTTCTAAACAACATTGTCTCAGGAGAGACTCATTTTCAGCATGCCAAAAGCACATTGCTTGCAGGTGTTGGATTTTATTTTTTATTTTTTAAGACAGTTTAAATGAAAAAGTTGTAAAATTGATTTTTCTAAAGTATAACCATAGAGAAAAACTGTCAGCTTATGGATTTTTATATTGTTTTCCTGAAACTCCTGGACATTTTTCAGATTTCTTCTTGTAATTCAATGTGGATCTGTTTTGAGAAGTGACCAAGAAAACAGCAGGAAGAAGCTGTTAGCAGTGTTAATATTTTTATAAACTAAGAAAAAATATTTGGAGGAAATACTTGGGAAAACAGAAAAACAAGTCTTGTTTGGATTCCAGAACAATGCCAGAACAATCTTTCTTTCCCATCATCTATTCTATTGCTAAATGATCTCCAGACTGAACAAAGCAGAAGAAAATTGGAGAGAGATGATGCAGACTTTGGTCCAGTTGGTCCCAGTTATCACACCAGTGGCCTCAAGATGGTGAAATTAGAATCACAGAATCATAAAATCATTAAGGTTAGAGAAGACCATTGCAATCATCTAGTCCAACCATCACATTAATGGTAAAGGTGCCACGTGGCTGCGCAGACCAGAGTAGAGCCAGCAGGGCAATGGAAGAAGGAATTGATGTGGGGATGGTGTCTACAAATCATCACAGAGAAATTTACAGGGAGGGAATGATGAGAGTTTTCTTACTCTTTTAGAGGATGATGAAGAGGTGGAGAAGATAGGACAAGGGGGAATGGTTTTAAACTGAGACAGGGGAGGTTTAGGTTGGATATCAGGAGGAAGTTTTTCAGCCAGAGGGTGGTGAGGCACTGGCACAGGTTGCCCAAGGAGGCTGTGGATGCCCCATCCCTGCAGGCATTCAAGGCCAGGCTGGATGTGGCTCTGGGCAGTCTGGGCTGCTGGTTGGTAACCTGCACACAGCAGGGGTTGGAACTGGATGAGCATTGTGGGCCTTTTCAACCCAGGCCATTCTGTGATTCTATGATTCCATGAGTCTATGATTCTATGATTCTATGCTTCTGTGTCATGATAGTCTATGATAATCACAACAGATTCATTTGCAGTGCTTGGGAGACTCAAATGCTTTCTGAAGATTCAGTCCCATCAGACCTCTATATGGCTCAGTTCTATGGGTGAATACACAAAAGCACTGAATGATTTCAGATGCAGTGAGATGTGTCAAAGATGGTATTTTTTTTTGCATTAGCAGGACAGCTGATTTCTCCCCAGATTGCCCAACTGATATTGCAGCAGTCCAGAAGGGTCCTAACAGCACAGTGCCTTCAACCTTCTGCTTTTCTGTGAAGATAAGGAAGAATTAAAGTACCCCAAAATAAATTACTCTGTATTCCGTTTTCCTTTGAATGAGTGCACTGTGTGGAAATATGTATGGGTATGTTTACAGTATGGGGAAGGAGCATCACCAGGTACTTAGAATCATAGAATTGTTTGAGTTGGAAGGGACACTTAAAGTCCATCTGGTCCTGCAGTGAACAGGAACACCCACAGCTCTATCAGGTACTCAGAGCCCCATCCAGCCTGACCTTGGTATCTCCATGAACGGGGCTTCCACCATCTCTGGGCAACCTCTACCAGTGCCTGTAAAAGTACTTCTCCAGATGAATTCTTTCAACAAACAACGAACAAAATCAACGAACAAAATCTTGCAGTGCAATTTTAAATTAATCTGCTTACAAATGAAGGCTGAACTTTGCAAGTTGTTCTAAACCCATTAGAGAAGTGGAAGGACTTTGAGTATTTCGGAGCATGGCATTCAGATGATTCTTTTTCTCTCCTCAACAGTTTATCCATAGTTTTCATTTTTAAACTGACCCAAGTTTATTTTGTAAAAGGAATTTATTTTATTTTAGGTAACAGCACTTTGAGGGCTAAATGAAATCCTTATTTATTTTCTTCTCTGCAGTAAGAACTCAGAAGAAATAACCCTTTGTCCTAATCCAAATTTTGTGGGGCTTTTTTTCCCCTCTTTTTCTTCTGATGTTTATACAGAACTAAAAAAAAAATAAACTTTTTCATGGTGTAAGTTATCCTGCAAAATAATTAGCCAAAGGACAGGGCTTACATAGCTTTCATGAATAGGAAAACCTGGTACTGTTCTTCCTCCTTCTCAGAGCAGAGAACACGCACTGAACTTCATCCTATTTATCACATCGATGCCAAGGAATGTCAGCTGCTCTGCCCCCGCTCTCAGTTAATGCTTCAAATGATAGGCAGTGATTAGGCTGGTCCTTTTCATCAACGCTAAATTAAAGATGAGGAATCAGGCTGTTAAATGATGAGCTTTTCTGTTGCTTTTCATGTCCCGAAATATCAGCAAACTGAATTGATCACTGTCAGCTCCGACCCTGGAGGGCCCTGCACCAGCCAAAGGTTTTTAAAGCAATCCTGGATTCTTATTCAATCTTGTGAAAGCACATGCATTATAAAGGATAAATTACAGTTGGGCTGAAAGATTGTGAAGGCATTAGCTTTGATATTGAAGAAACATGCTGAGATCTTGGCTGGGCTTATCATTTCTTTGCTATTGGAGCTCTTTTGCAGATAAGAGCAGGCTGCTCTATTTTATTTTGATTTTCATGTAATTTCTCCCTGTCAGACACTTTGTATGCTGCTGATAAACTCCTTTTTTTGAGGGCTGCTAATAGTATGGAGTCCAGGGACTGCTCTGAAAGTGGAGATGGATCAGATTCACCACTGCTAGCTTTCCATCTCAAATATGCTGCTGTAGCTGGATCTTAACAAATGGCTGCAGTGAATGCAGCCCAATGCAAAGGGGTAGCAAGCACTAGGTTGGATTTGGTTGTGTAATCATAGAATCACCAAGGTTGGAAAAGACCTCTAAGATCATCCAGTCCAACCATTCACCTATCACCAATATCTCCCCACTAAACCATGTTCCTCAGTACAACATCTGAATGTTTCTTGAACACCTTCAGGAATGGGGACTCCAACCCCCTCCCCTCCATGGGTAGCCTGTGCCAGAGCCCATTGTGATGGGACAAGGGGAAATGGTTTCAGACTGAAGGAGGGGAGATCTAGTCTGGATACAAGGAAAAAGTTTTTTTTATGATAAGGGTAGCAAGGCACTGGCACAAGTTTCCCAGAGGTTGTGAACACCAAATGTCCCTGGAGACACCCAAGGTCAGGCTGGATGGGGCTCTGAGCACCTGATGGAGCTGTGGGTGTTCACAGTTTATTGCAGGGGGGTTGGACCACATGGCCCTGAAATGTCCCTTCCAACTCAAACCATTCTGTGATTCCATGAATTTGCAAGTTCATGCAAACTGCAAGATGAGAATCAAAGTATTTTAAATACATACTTACGTACCTGTCTCAGTTTTTGGAAAAGGAAACTTAAAAGATGGGAAAGGACATTTTTCTTGATTTGTGTCTCTGTTTTTCCTTACACTAAGCACTAATCACAGATTTCTGCAAGCAAACCATACACAGGGAAGAGGGAGTCCTGTGCAGAGGTGACCTTCCCAGGAGGAGGCAGGGTTTCTCTGTCAGTGGTATTTTAGCTTTCTTCAGTGTACAAAAGGGAGGAACAAGAATGATTTAAAGAAAAATCCATCAGGAACCATCACATCATTCCATTCCAAAAAAGTTAGGAGGTTGTACAACAGACAGAGATAAACAACTCCCACAATATTCCTCTCCTGCCCGCTCTCTTTCTGCTCAGCTCAGTGAAAATTGGTGACTGAGCAAAATGCAAAATAGTGAGTAAGCAAGGAGAGAAGCTGGGGAAACTCGATCATTGTAAGCTGTGCTTGGCTGCAAGCAGCAGCTGGTCAATCAGCATGTGTGCACTGCCAGGCAATTAGCATGGGCAGGGCTCCAAATCAATCAGTGCATGGCCTGCATCTTGGCCAGTGGTTACATCACTGGGAAGGAGGGGGAGAAGGAAGCTTGAACAAGCAAAGTCATAGACAAAAAGTGTCAGATGAGGGAGGAAACAGATTCTATCACTTTACTGCTTATGTAACAAGATAATAAAATATTCTGTATCTACTTTTAAAAAATACTGCCATGGGACCTCCCTACAGATTGTTGCTGGTCTTAGCATTACTTAAAAATGCACTCAGAATTAGGTAAGTGAGGACATCTCAGAAAGCAGCAAAACATTGTGGTGTACTGTAGCACTGGCTGATGTAAATAATAAGTAAAAATGATAGCTCAATTTGGCCTGATGGTGTCTAGGCATGAAATCACAATCTAATCTGGGTGTTACGTGCCTTTCAGAGAGATCTGAGCTGATTGTTATGAGCCTCACAATGTAGCCACAGCACAATTTAGCTCCTTAGTACAGGATTTCTCCTAAAGAAGTTGTGGATGCTACATCCCTTAAAGTTTTCAAGGCTGGGTTGGAGGGGGCCCTGCAGCCTGAGCTGGTGCCTGATTTAGTGGGTGGCATCCCTGCCTGCAGGAGGAAGGCTGGAACTGGGTGATCATTGAGATCCCTTCCAACCCAAGCCATTCTATGATTCTGCCTATTTGTCGTCCCACTGCTGAACACATCCTAACCCAAAACCTTCTGAAGCTAAATGCTGAAAGGAAAATGGCAGTGATACCCAAGATCAGCCCTGGATAACAGTGTTACCAATGTGGGTAATCCTTTCAAAATGGTGACTGCTGTTCATGTTTGTGTCTCTTACACAGATGGCTTTTGTCTTCCTGAGTGGGATGGTATTGTCTGCTGGCCAGAAGGTGTGCCGGGCAAAGTGGTGGCTATGCCATGTCCTGAGTACATCTATGACTTCAATCACAAAGGTAAGTGCTGTACCCACGGTCAGCAAAACCACAGCAATGAGAGACCTGGGGGGCATGGAATTAGAAATCCCCTTTAGAATTTCTTGCGTGGTGACTCTTATCCAAGCAAGGGTAATTATAAATAGAATAGAAATAGAATAGAAATAGAAGATATATATAGAGAGAGAGAGAGGAAAAAAAAAAAAAAAAAAGCTCATTTTTAACGTACATTTCCCACCTGCACAATGGGTTGTAAGTACAACTAGGTAGTCTTGCAGCGTTACAAACCCACATTTGTTTGCTGAAACAAACTTCAAGTAGCGATAGAAATCTACAAGATATCCTCCTGATTTATATTCTTCACAAGTTTGTTCTTTCTAACCCCTACTCTCTGCCCAGACCCCTACAGTGACTATCTGAGAACAGTGTTGGTAACCAGAACACGTGAATTCCTCCCTATCACACTTTCCCTCAGGCACTGCATTTCTTGGCTCGCTTCTGGTGCCGCAAAGTCTGTGCATGTTTTTAGAAGCAGCTGAAGCACACTCACCCCTCAGTGTATTTCCAAAGCCAACGCATTCTCTTTTCTCAGGCAAAGCTCTGCACCCAATGCCTGCAAAATTAAAGAATTAAGATAAATCCCTAGCAGAGCCTTGCTGCTGTTTTCAGAAAATAAGTACTTACGTTTCAGTGCACTCTGGTTGCATGTAGCATGTCCTTTTCTATAAGAAACTGTGAGCCAAGCCAGCCCAATCCTTGAGAGATGACCTTTTCCAAAGACATACATTTCATGTTAGGATCTGGAAGGAACAAGTGACCCATTTCTATTTCCCTTTTTCTTCCATAAGCCGACAGCACGAATTCTTCACCTCTTAAATATCCACTGGTGAAGCTGCCTAGGGCAGTGAGCGTCTCAGAAGATGTGTCTACAAAGTCTCCCTCTGCAGTCACTGAGATCTCTCAACTGGTCTCATCCTCATTAACTATAATGGGAATTTTTACACACAACCCACGCAATTGTATCCCCACACAAACATCTGAACAAGAATGTTTTCATCTGTGAGCTGTCACAAGACAAAACCATGCCTTCTCTCCCCTTTCCGTCACCATGAGCAGGGTAGCCGTGGAAAACTCTACCTTGAGATACACCAAATCTGTAAAGGAGCAGCAACAGAATGAAGATTGCTGTGGTGTTGTTTTTTTTTCATAGAGAGAGCTGCAACTATGAGAATGCTATTGTGCTTTTGAAATTTACACTTTCTTTCCTTAGATTTTAGAGCCACTATCTTGATCTAAAGTAAGTGCAACTTATTGTTAGCTCTCTGGGGTTTATCAGAAAACTGCTAAGATTTCTAAGGGGATAGAAATTGTGCTCTTGTGGCTGAGCTTCAAAGCAGGCAAGAGACACCGAGTTCTTTGGAATCCACCCTTGAACTGAAGAGGAGGTTTCTCCTCTTCTCTCAGGTCTAGCTCCATTTATCCTGCCTCTTGTTTCTCTCCTACAGGCCATGCTTATCGCCGGTGTGACCTGAATGGAAGCTGGGAGCTGGTTCCAGGCAACAACCGCACCTGGGCGAACTACAGTGAATGTGCCAAGTTCCTCACCAACGAGACAAGGGAGAGGGTAGGCAATTACATTTTTGCATGGGGCATGAAATGTTGGCCTCATCCAGGGCTAGCTGGAGGAGTGCTGCCTCATTTGAAACCCCTGATGAGCTTTAACTTACTGCCTTCTGTTGGAAACCACACCCAAGCTTGCCAAAGGTGTGTGTTTGTTTGGATAGGAAGTATTTGAATGGGAAATGGTTCTCAAGGCCAGGAAGGGTTCACTCAGTTGACATGACTCCATTTGTAAAGAGATTTTGGGGAAATATGGAGCCGGTTCACAGACACTAAGAAGGGATTGGAAGTCATGCCTCGCGTCACTGAGGCTCCATCTACCCCACCAAACAGTGATTTTGTTACTAGATTATTATTAATTATTCCTTTGCGTTTGTGCTTGTGTATACTAGGGGATGCACATACAGAGGGGAAAAGCCGTGTTAATCAACTTGTTAGTGACCCTGTTTCTGTAGGTGTTTAACACAGGACGTCCTTGTTAAAAAGCATAAGCTACAGGATCTGGTCTTTGTGGTCTGTTCATTGGAGACGAGCGGGGAAAAAGTCTGTTACTAAAGCAAATTAACATGTAAGAGCAGATCTTTAACTAATTCTGGTTTTAGTCACAATTCTAAAGGAGAGACACAAGTCCAGAGGTCAGAAAAGAGACTCTAGGTGCATAGAGAAGGCTTATATGTTCCTAGATGAATATTTGTTTATATCAGATCTATGGGCGTTACTCTGACTTAGTTTACATTTAGACAACTGGAAAAGCAGCAACTGGCTACAGTGAGGCACAGATATCTGTGTCTGCCCCAGTTGTGTAGTGCTTCTGCAGGGCTTCTGAATTTTTCCAAGTGCATCACAGAAGCTTTTTTGTTCTTTTCTTTTTTACTTTTGCTGTCAATGGGGCATCCAGAGGGAGTGTGACATTCTTTTTCAGGAAGAGACATTTCCACCTTTGTGTGATTGATCTCTTATTTCTTTAACTTGCAAAGTATTTGGCAAAAATCTCTTGTTTCTCAGCGATGTTTAGAAGATATTTTCCTTGGATATGGGGTATGGAAGTGGAAACTGATCCTTTGCAGCAAGGGTTATTCTAAGACAGTTGGAGACAAATATCAAACTGTAAGCTTCACAGTAAAGAGCAAGCTTGAAGATGACACACAGTCCCTTTGGGAGAATATTCTTAGTTTAAAATCCAATCACAGATAGTTTTTTTATTTCTTCTCCAATTGTGAAACAATATTTGAGTGACAGAATGGTTGAGGTTGGAAGGGACTTCTGGAGGTCATCTGCTCCAAGCGTCCTGCTCAGTCAGAGGCAGTTGCCCCAGACCACGTCCAGACAGCCTTTGGATATCTCCAAGGATGGAGAATAAAGTTATTTAGTAAGGAAAGACGTTATTTTATTGTCTTCATATGTTGAATCATGCAGTAAAACTGTAGACATCTCTGTGTACACCAGGTTCTGTTCCACTACTGCATGATGTCTCAGTGATGTTTTCTTTTAGAAGAGCTTTGGTGGAACATATCTCCTCTATATGGTAGAAATAGCTTATTTTAGCTCCAGAGGTCTTTGCATGGTTTCTGGAGTAGGTGATGGAGTCATTGAGCATCTCACACTGAAAGCTTTGCTAAATTGCTTCTGCTTCTTAACCTTTCATCTCCCCTTTCCCACCTCTCTCAGCTGAGCACCTTGCTCAGATCCCTCCATCTGAGCAAGTCTCCTAGATTTCCCCTTGTTTTTAACCTCCCATGTTGGAGGCTAGGACTTGGCCTTAGTTAATCTGCAGGGGAAGGGTATAAAGAAGAGAGAGTTGTACATTTGTTATCATCACAAGGAAGAAACAGAGACCTCCCACCCCCAGGCTGGCAGAAGAAAATGCTGAAAGCAAAGTCTGTTGTCCTTGTGTATATTGGGGTGTCTTGTGTTTGTCCTTGTGTCTCCCTCAGTGCAGAGGTGGTCATTTCACAAACGGAGCACTGGGGCAGTGTCTCCTAACAGACATTCGATGAGGTGCCAAGATGCACAAGACTGCATTTGTGTTCTTTGCTCTGCCCCTACTTGGAAAATCACTGCTCCTCATGACCTCTGCTTTTATGTGCTGTTTTAATTAAACCCTCCCAAGGAGCTTATTATCCTCATTATTCTGTACACAAGGCTCAGTCACCTTTTGCCATTACTTTTCTGTTCTAGATGCACAGAATTGACTTTAATGATTTTTAATGGTGAGACAAACTATTCCATCTTTTTTGTTCAGATTAAATGGATAATCTGGTATTGCCTAAGCAATGCCTGTCCAGGCCAAAGAACATTAGAAATAAAGGAGGTTTCCCCTAGCTTTGGAATTGCATCAAGATTACCACATGCTTTTCAACAACATATTTTATTCATTGTCACTAGTATTATTATTACCCTTGTACTTGCATTTTCATAATGCTGCATGCTGTCATGTAATTGTCAAGTTTTGTCCTAGAGATAGTTGCACCTTAGGTGACAAGTGTGACCATTGGACCTCCCAGTACAAAAAGCACTGTGGAAATAGAAGAAAAAAAAGGAATAACCTTTTTTTCCTTGTCGTATAGTGACTATCAGAAGCAATGAAGGCGTGATTCTGAAGCACTGATGTTAATAAACCTTCCTTTGATTGTTGCTTGAAGTAAATATTCCAAGAGATGTGAGAATCAGAGGATTTGGCAAGATAGACTCATCATCCTTAGAGAGAGATTGTTTGCTATTATTATTTCCCCCTCCCTCACCCCCCCAAGGAGCACAGCATCTTTGCGTCACCACTAACAGCTGCATTTAACCAGCCTTCCAAATGGGGATCACGGGCTCTGAGCAGGACAGCATCTGAGCAGATGTCAACAAGAGAAAATTTTAAGAAGCTGTGCATCAAAAAGCATTAGGAAAGAAATGCATGTCTGGGACAATCTGTACATATCTGCTTGGCTATCTCTAGAAATAGGCCTATATCCATAGATAACTGTGTATGCAGACACACCTAAACAAACACCCATGTGCATGTACACATACACATATATATGTCCACGTATGTTTGTTTAGGTGTGTAGCTTCCTCATTTTAGCCTCTGTGGGAATAATTATAATATTGACCAAAGTAGCATGCAGACACCCCCTAAGAAGGTTTGTGTCTTGTACTACTTTTTCCTGAATCATGTAATGGATTATTTCACACAGAGCAGCAAGGAAACCACTTTCTGAAATTAGCAAATTATGCTAAAGCCATTAGAGCTGGGAGAATTAACAGCTCATAACTGCTCGGTGAGCAATTGCTCTCAGGCTGTTTTCTAAGGGAAAATTAGCACTGCTGAAGGACGCTGGAGTGACAGCTCAGAAGATTGATGTCCTCTCGTCAGCCAGTGCAGCAGGTAGGCTGCAGCTAGCTCTTGGAGTGTGTTCCTCCCAATACCTTGCAGATAGCTTAAATCTTGCTACGAAGAACCATCTCTCAGACACGGTCTGGCAAATGTTTGCGGAGCGTAGAAAGGAGTTTCATGGGAAAGTGTCCTCGTAGCATGCCATGGGAAGATAAGATGGTTTCCTTTGGGCTGTTTTCCAAACTCCCATATTCTTCTTTTAAGATAACCCTTCACTGGTGCAGCAGAGACCATGAGAAATTTTGTTATTTCCCGAGAAAGAGCTCCCTTCCCAAGAGATGTGCATGGACATCCCCCATCCCAATTGCACTCTGGCTTTTCAGAAAGCCTCCTTGCCTCTGAAGAGACAAGCTGAGAGCTGTCTCGCCAGCCCAGCACCCTGACTGGGCAGCTCTGAACCGTTTATTTTCTTTGCAGTGTTTAGAAAGAGACGGGAAGACAAGGGAAGGAAGGGGAATAGATTGGGCAGTGTTCACGCTTTGAGGAAGGTGGTGTGGTTAAACACCATCTGTGTGTCTGTCTGCTGTGTTTCATGTCACTGAGCTGCTGAACATCAGTAGAGGGTATTCACTACTACCGATCACTTGATGGATCGTTGGGCACTGTATATAAACACAGGCACATATGTATGTATGTAATTATACAGAGATATTTGTTTTGTTATGACACTTTTCCCTGGATTTCAGTTCCTGGGGGGAACAATAGGACATACATATGTTATGTGTAGGTATATTTATCTCTATCAAAACCACCCGTGCTTTAGCGGGGGGGGGGGGGGGGGGGGTTGGACTCAATGATCTCTAGAGGTTCCATTCCAACCTCTGCAATTCTGTGATTCTGTGATCCCATGATTCCATAATTTGTTCTGCTTTGTTTGTCCCTACAAGATAGGGACTAAGGCTAAAAGGACCTTTGGCCCAGACTGGTTGTTCTCCTTGGAGCTTTCTTAGATTCCTCTAAGGATATAATTCAGGGTGGCCTTTTTTCTTGAAGCTAGTCTTTGGATCAAAAGTGGCACAGTTGGGAAGACCTGATGGGTTCTGGCACAAGGGTGCAGCTTTTGAGGCAATGTCTCTCTGAAAAGCACAGTAATATTTTGACCATGAACCCTTTCGCTTTCACACAGCCAGCCAATGGCCATGGGTCACCTATGGCCATTTTTATGTTCACCCTTTATAACATTATCAGAAGTAATGACATATTTTGCTCAGTAAGCAGAAATTCCCTTCATTTCCACCTCCCCAAAAATAACACTGAAGCCAAACACATCTTATTAAAAGAAAAAATCAGACCGACTCATCCTGTTTTCAAGGATGGGCTTAAGGGTAAATGTGACATCTACAGAAATCATGAGGAAGAGGAGTATGTGCCAGCTACTTGGGAGGTTAGCTAAGCTTGGAAACTGCCAACCCAGCAAAATGGACCATCCTGAGATCTAACCTCAGCTCACCAATCCCTTCTTCATCTGCAATTGCTTGTTTATATTATGGTGATTTTACTGCTCCCAGAGAAATCAGTGAGGTCTCAGGAATCCATTGCATACCAAACACAATAGGAAAGGCACAGCATGGCCCAGGGCTGCTTTATCTAAACTCCATTGTTCAAACCAAAATTCTTCTGTGCCTGACCTTGGCTCTTGGAACTCTCTGGAGTCCCTTTAGAAACCAATAACTTCATGTATCCTCAAACTGATAGCATAAAACACGTTTATACATTGTGTTCTGAATTACAGAGATGAAACAGCATCAAAAAGCGTTGTGCATTTGCATCACAAAAGATGGATAGATGTGATAGCTTGTGTAGGAATAAAAATGTATTATCCAAGCCTGTTCTTCACTCTTGCAAGTAACCCTCACGTGCAATCCTCATTCCGTGCCTATAAAGTATGCCTGATGGGTTGCTACAAATGCTAAAGCACTTTTTAATGTAGTGCTGCTGAAATCGTTTTACACCTAGAGCCTGCTGAGAGCAGCTGGTGTTTTATGCCTACCTGTGCGACCATTGTAGGGTACCTGCTTTAGCACGGGGTTGGACTCAGTGGTCTCGGCCATCCCTTCCTAACTCTTATTCTGTAATCTATGAAACCCATGTTCTTCAGGAGCAGTTCTGGAGTCCTCATGGGTATCCCCAGTTATCTCACATAGCACTTCATAACTTGGTGTCGGTAGCTGAATCTGAAGATCTTTCTTTCTTGCCTATCAGGTGAACACAGGCTCTCAACACACTTGGAAACACATTTACACAGCTGTATTTGGGTAGGGAGACTCCTACCATAGTCTCTGTTGGGATTCACAGAGGCCTGACACCTCTGTGAATGAGGGCAAGAGAATTATGTGGCAAAATGTCATGCTCTCCACAGCAACTTTCTTCTTTGCTTTGCTTTGCTTTGGAAATCAGTGACTTTTTGCAAATATTCATTCTCCCTGCCATTAGGCTTTTTAGGTGACATCTTTTGTTAAATATTTTTATTTGACATTTATATTCTGAATGTCAAAATAAAAAAGGGAGGGGAAGGGATGCAGTGGCTGGACCTAGTGACAGGGGTTTCAGACATCTCTTATCATTCAGAACAGTAAGATGCTGCCCCTGCTAATTTCATTAGAAATACAGAAATAACATCTCATTAGCAACATCTGAATCAGCATCTGTCACAAAGTCTGCAGATACTTGATCTGGGAAGTCCTTACATATTTTTCTATCCTAACACACATGTAATCCCACCCTTCAGCATGACCTACGAACGCCTCGTAAGACCACTGGATCCATTTCAGCTTCACAGCAGAAATGTTGCAGTCTTGCATTATCTCACATAGGAGGGGGGAAGCAGAAAGTTGGATACAAAGTGCAATAAAATGATATTTGGAATGTAGCTTGCCACCAGTCACCAAATAATATTGGTATATAAAATAATCTTCATCCTCTTCATCCTCTTCATCCAAATAATGATAAATCATGCAATCACAGAGATACAGATTCAAATTTCTCACTCTATGTCAGTCATCCCTGTGTCACTGGAAATAATATCAACGCCCTGAAGGCTTTGACCAGTGGCTGTAACATAGGTTATGTTCATACCAGGGATCAAACAAAATGTCCTGGAGTGTGAGAGACATTTGCATGGTGATGGCTTGTACAATATGGAGTTATAGGAAACTTATTTGCTTTTGTAAAAGCAGCTCAAAATCAGCTAGGACATTTATGCTGAAATAATGGGACACATGTGAGGACAACTGAATTGAGTCCTGAGAGTGACAAAGAGCCTTACCTGAGATCTGAATGGATGGGGACCATTATCTGGTCTGGAGAAGAGGAGGCTAAGGGTGACCTTACTGCTCTCTACAACTCCCTGAAAGGAGGTTGTGGTGAGGTGGGGGTTGGCCTCCGCTCCCACGCAGCGCCAGTAGGATGAGTGCTGATAGCTTCATATTGTGCCTGAGGAGGTTCACGTTGAATATTAGGAACAATTGAACAATTTCTTCTCAGAAAGAGTGGTGATGCATTGGCACAGGCTGCCCAGGGAGGTGGTGGAGTCACTGTCCCTGAAGGTGTTCCAGAATCATGGAGGTGTGGCTCTGAGGGATGTAGTCAGTGGGCATGGTAGGGCTGGGTTGGTGTTAGACTTGGTGATTAACAGCATGTCTTTTTTTATGAAATTCAGCCCCAAATACCTCCTTCTTCCAGTTTGCTGAACCTCAAGTGGTCAGAACTGATTGAGCCATCCACACAATACCTATCCAAAATCAAACCTGGGGACCACATCCACTATGAGGAACTTCATGTGTTCGTACTAAAAGTCAAGGGAGCTGTCACAGATTTTTCTATACAGGCTGCAGTGCAAAAGGGAAAGCACAGCCATGGTTTTGCACTGGATGGGGCCCTGAAGCCCCATACCTGGTTCTCTGATATAGCTCTGAGCTCTTTGGAGGAAAACAGATTTCCTCTGGGTTCAGATCAATGCACATTACCTCTCCATTGGTGGAAGCAGACAAATTAGGAGTCAGGTTAAGGCCTGAGCACTGTATGAAAATCTAACAGCAAACTACTCTGAGGGTCACACACCTGGAAGATATCCAAACCACAGGGGGAGGGGAATGCAGAGACCTTTTGGCAGGGGGCATATGCATCCTGTGGATGGCCGTGGTGGCTTGGCTTCATTTATTTTGTTTAGTTGTTGGGGGTTTTTTTGTTTTTTGTTTTTTTTTTTTCCACGCATTCTCAGAGTTCTCAGAAGACATCTCCTGCTCTGTTTTCTTTCCTGTTCTCCCATAGTCATCAGGCTGTAGCAAAGTTCCTACCCTGAGGTCAGACAGGCGGAAAGCTGAGATGCAGAAGGGAGCAGAGAGGAAGTCTCCCACCACACCATCAGGGAGGGAGAAAGGAAGGTCTTGTTACAGGCTTAGCACTCAGTATGTCTGAAATAGTACTTACACCTTTTGTGGTTCATCGATCTCTGAGTTACGGCTGGAGTGAGGTGGGGAGGGAAGGAGCAGGTGAGCTGGTTCACAGCAGACAGATCAGTTCACCTGGAGAGACAAGACGGTTGGCTGTGGTTTGGTGGAGCTTTGTAATGCACAGAGAGAGCATGGGAGAAAAGAAGGGCTCATAGGCTGTACAGTGCCTGAGAGAACCACAGACCATGATCTAGAGAGGTAGTATGGTGCTTGACTTGATGGGAAGCCATTTCACTAACCCCAAAGGCAAGTCACCCACAGCAGAGCACTTTAACCACCTGAACCTATCCAAATCCTTCCAGAAGCAAGTGTGAGTGGCTCAGCAACAAGAATGCCTTCCCAAAGTATTTGGGAAGAAGAAAGGATGAAGATTAGATCCATACCACACCTCTCCCAACACTACCTCATCCCAGCAGGGCATGGGATGGAGTAGGCAGGCAGCAAATATCCAAGTGATGTTCCCTAATCTTGCTATTATATTGTGAATTTTACATTTTGTTAATAGTCCATACCACCAGCATCACGGATCTTGAAGGGGGTTTTGTGTCCTTCTGTTTCCTTCAGTTTCTTTTCAGCTTCTCCTTTTTCAATGTGCGTGCATCAACAGTTGAAACAGTGAAGAATTACAGCAAGAGTCGAATTAAATGGCATGAGTTAAAGTGTCACACCTTTTAAAACAGTGTATTATGGAGTGGCAAGGCCACACTTATTAAGGCTGGGTGGCCACTTCCAACAGGTTGGTAGAGGACCAGTGACAGTCAGTGTGCATTCAGGGCAGATTTACCAGAGACATCATGTGGAACGCCTGTAGCAGGATGGTCTGCTGGAGAACACACTGTCTGGAGCCTATAGAAGCAATGTCCTTGGCTTGGCTATGCATGACTTTTGTGGTCTTCTGTGAATTATTTGATCTTCCATTAGCTTGAAAAAGAGGTTTCTCAGACCATGAAGGTGGTTGTTTCAGCTGGCAGATGACTCAGTGTTTTGTTACCTGGAGGACCTTTCCTGATTCAGCACTTTGGTTTCCACAGCTGGGACCTCCCTTGAGCTAGGAGATGAATGAGACCTGGAACTGCCCTTTTATTTTCCCCTGGGTAAATCCAGGTCTCCCCATTCGCAAGAACAAGTACTCTTGGAAACTAATAAGCAGGAACTGCCCTCTCAAAGGTCCATCTCAGCATTTTGGGAAACCTTCCAAGGCTTTCCTCGAGGACCTAAACACCCCATCCAAAAATTACCCTTCCCTGGAGGATCTCTGTTGTGATGCTGGGTGAGACATGCAGCACCTACGTCTGCAAGCAGGCAGAGTAGCGTGCATGCATGCACGCATGTGTATGTCTTGGCAGTTCTGACTCCACGTCCTTTCAAAAAGAGGCCCTATGGTTAATCAGAGGAATTAACCACAGCCTCCAAAAGTCTTTTGCCAGCCAATCAGCAGGCCCTTTCCAAGGCCATTGCTGCTACAATGGTGTCGTTGTCTGATAGGAACATGGATCTTTCCGGTTGAATTTCTGAATGGGGCTCAGGGATGCTTTTGTTCAGCTGGGCATAGTAATGCCTCAGATTTGCCAAACGAACAAGAATCCAGAACTTGGAGTAAGGTTTTTTGTTTTTTTTTTTTTTTTCTTTTAATTTTCACTATAGAGGCAAATGTTTTCCAGTTCAAAGATGACCCCAGTCTGGCAGCTGGAAATGTGCTCCAGGCCTTGCAGGGAACGACTTATTATAACATATTTTTTTTTCCTAAAACACTCCAGCCTCCTCATATTCACTTTTTAGTGCCTGCTGTCCCCACATACACATATATACATGCACACACATCCACACTAGGATTAACATTGGCAAGCACACCACTCTACCAATGGAAACCGCAAAGAAACATTCACATATCTGGGGATTCTGATGTAATAGGGCTGAGGTTTTGCATTCCAGGACAGCGTTGCTAGCCTCAAATCAAAATCAGAGCTGTCATTCAGAACCCCGTGTTACGAATGTTATTGCAGCCCGGCGGGTGGGGTGAGGGAAAGGCGGGGGGTGGAGGAGGAGGGAATGAGGAGAAAGATGCTGAATTGGTTGGTTTCTTCTGAGTTTATTTCTGAGTTCAGATGATGAAAGGCAGCGCGAGCCAGGATGGGGCAAGCATTTTAACCCTTTTCAGGCAGATAAGTTCGGTAAGCCTCATGCTAAGGCACATGGCCCAGCTACAGAATGAGGGAAAACATCTCAAAATCTAATGGAAAGCTAAGGGTTTATAGGCCCAGCTCTAAAACAGAGGGGCAAGGCAGCTAACACTGCAGGATGAATGGCTGAGTTCTCCTGTGAACAGGACCATTTCCAATGGGATTTTGGCCAGCTGAAGTTGTGTCTGCGTTGGATAACCATAGTCATAGGGTGCTTTGGATTAAAAACACAAATGGAATTGATTTCTTCTCACAACCCTGAGCCAAAATATGCCCTCCCCATGTTTTCTGTGGTAAGCTGACATTAAACCAGCCTGCCCATCAGACAATCAGCAATAGCATGGCACAGCCCTACAGCTAAATTTTGCTCTTCCGTCAAAAATCCCAGGTCGGTGGGCATTCTATTTGAGCAAAAATTGACAAGTGATCTCTGGATTTGGCTGAGAGTTTGTAAGGCGCTTTGGGTTCCTTTGGGATGAAAATGCTGCAAAACTCCCCTTTTCGTCACAATTCCATTGCAAAAATCACAGCTCCCCCCAGCCATTAGGAAAGAGAAATTTCACTTTCCAAGCTGCTGTAATGTCCACAAGATGACATCAGGTGTGATTGCCCAAGGTTCCCCAAGCCCAGAGATCTACACCCCAACAGGTACAACAGCCTGAATCTCTGTACTGCTACAGTGGATGTGTTACGATGCAGGAGGACGCGTTCTAATGTGACGCTATTTTTTCCATCATTTGTACTGCAGGAGGTCTTTGATCGCCTCTATTTGATTTATACTGTTGGATACTCCATCTCTCTGGGATCCCTCACAGTTGCTGTCCTTATCCTGGGATACTTCAGGTAGGCGGCTCTGTTTTTACCTAAGCGAGTTATCGCTGGACTGGAAAAGCCTTGGGCTTTCCTAAAGGATAAAACTGGGATGGCAAAGGGTTGCATCTGTGCTTTGGGCTGTGTTAGTCCCACTTAGGTCAAACTTCTGGGGGATGAGGGGAGGGATGTTTGAACTTCTTCCCACTGTCTGCAATGGAGATTTCTATTATAACAAACGGGAAATGAAACAGCTCCAGGAAGAGACTTGTCTCATTTAGAATACCATGTAGAGTTTTCTGTTCCTAATTGTCCTTAGAGTTAGATGGGTAATTTTTAGGTGGTTAAGGTTTCAAAAGGGAAATGCCACTCTAAACCCAAACTTTATTGAAGGAGAGACTAGTTGAAGGGAACTCTGGCCACATACAAGTCTTGGATAGAGTCATTCTCCCTATTCTGCTTCAGTACCTGGGGAGCTAGAAATGGTCACTTGCTCTTCTGCCTGCTCTCTCCACTGTCCAAGGGATGTAGGTCCCTAAATACTGGTTTGAACCTGCACCATCCTGCCTATTGAGCTGCCTTTTGCATGTTTTTTTTTGCTATCATCACCAGAGGCAGGATGAAAGTCTCATTAACAGAGAATTTTGAATGCCTCATCCCTGGAGGTATTCAGGCTGGATGGGGCCCTGGGCAAACTCATCTGGTGCCTGATTTAGTGGTTGGCAACCCTGCCTACAGCAGGGGCTTGGAAATAGATAACGTTTGAGTTTCCTTCTGACCCAAACTATTCTATGATTCTGTGATTCTATGGTTCACAGCAAAAATTTGTCCTTTGGGCACCCATATCTGGAGAGCAGATAGAGCAGAGCTCTGACCCCCTGGTCCCAGTGCCACAAGTGCCACATATTCCTCCCTTTGGCTGCTGGCAGTCGCCTCTCGTGGCAGACAGCAGGACCCAGACATCAACTGCAAAGGGAGGTTCTCCATGCAACAAACAGATGAAACTGGCAGCTACCACCATGCAAGCATAGGCTAAACCCCAGGGACATGCCAGCTGGTATAAAACGTGTGCCCTTTGGCTCTGTAAGTTCTCAGACCTCTCTGTAGCAAGCAAAAGGAGGCTGAAAGGGTTTGCCTGGATAGCAAAGCATCCCAATGCCTGAGCCAGTGAAACACACAAGGTAGAGTGGGCTGCAGACCCCTCCTGGAGGCATGATCCCAAAATCCAACCATACCCCACAAAAGCCAGCAATCTTCTGCCCTCTCAACCCTTTCTTCTTTTTTCAATTTTCTGCATGATGCTGGCAAGACTAATAAAACATTTAATGTCCACATATGCATGAGTGCTCCTAGCTTCAAGAAGCATCACTTTGTCATTCCTAGCCCATACTAGGCACGTGGAGAGAATATTTGCCCCAAGGATTGAAGCAGCAGCAGAGGCCAAGCCAGACTTTATTCCAGTTAATGTATAATCCAGAGATACACTGCCTACATTTAAAGTGCAGGGAGCAAAGCTCATCTTCATTTATACCTCAGCAATTCCACTTAGCTTAATTTGGACTATACTAGCACAGGAAACAACTGTTATTACTGTGACAAGGTCTCCCAAAAGAGAAAGAACATGTCTTGTATTTCTGCAATCATATTTGTGTTTCTGATGTTAGAGCTGGGAATTTAAGAGGGTGTAAATCCATTCACTGATTCGTGCTCGCTCTTCTCCCCAGAGGCAAAATCACTGCCTCTAGAACACACCTTATGGATCTGTGACCGATTCACTTCTTACCATCCAGCTTTTCCCCCAAAAGGACCTTAAAGCGCTTTACAATCAGCATCTGTGGGGTCATTCACCTGCAGCTGCAATGCAGCCACTGCTGGGGTGAAGCCCCCAAACTGTTCAGCATGTCCACCAATGGCAATCAGAGGAAACAGCCCAGATGCTAACCCCAGGATGTAATTTGGCATGGGCACAAAAATAAGCAGTTTATGCTACAGGACACTCTGCAAGTTTTTTATTGTCCTCAAGCTCAGCAGTATTTGCAGCCCATTTCCTCTGCACAAAATGCAGATAGATAAGTGAAATCTTTAAATGCAGATTTAACTCTATGAGAGGAGTGGTGTTCTTGGAGGAGTCACCTGTGAGAGGGACAGAGATCTATGCTTTAGTATCAGTGAGAGCTGTGCATGTATCCTGCCTGATGCCTGTACATCTGGGAAAACAACGACATGTCTGATGCACACTTATGGCACGTGCACTGAACACTGTGCAGTGCTGTGTATGAGGATGCCCATGCCCTGTACACTGCACAGCTGATGATGGCTCACTTCATCCTCTAGCTTTAGACTCACAGCACACAGCCCACTGCATGCATCCTCACCACCTCAGCCCAATAGAAGCGAAATGCATCTTCGCTTCTTGCCAGAAGCTCCTAGTGAGAAACAAGAGCTTTGCTCCATCCCTGGAGTTGATCATGGCCAGTTTGGATGAGGCCCTGAGCAGCCTGATGTAGTGGAGGGTCAACCAGCCCACAGCAAGGGGGTGGAACTGGAGGGGCTTTAATGTCCCTTCCATCCCAACCGTTGTATGGTTGTCTGATTCTATGAAATGAATATAGGTACCATGTTGACCTAATGCTAAGTCAATGGTGTGGGACTCTCAAGAAGCAGAGGTGACCCTCAATCTCTCTAACAGGTAGGCTAACCTACTCCAATTCTTCTCTTTGCTCCATGCCAGGCGTTTGCACTGCACTAGAAACTACATCCACATGCACCTGTTTGTCTCCTTCATGTTGAGAGCTGTGAGCATCTTCGTGAAGGATGCGGTCTTGTACTCTGGGTCAGCCTTGGAGGAGATGGAGAGGATTTCTGAGGAAGACCTGAAATCCATAACTGAAGCACCTCCAGCAGATAAGTCACAGTTTGTGAGTATCACCACAGCAACCTGATACCTCTGTCCTTTCTGCCCAATGCCTCACCCCTTTCAGCAAGGCGTTGGACCATTACCCACTATTACTGCAGTGGGTATTTGGTTGATTTTCCACTTGGAGCTCCTCTCTGTATGAGCCATAGAGGCAATACTGTGCTGTAATGTGCTATAACGTCTGTACCATGAAACTAACACCCAGGGCATTGCACAGGCTGCCCAGAGAGGAGGTGCATGCCCCCTCCCTGCAGACACTCAAGGTCAGGCTGGACGGGGCTCTGAGCACCTGATGGAGCTGTGGGTGTCCCTGTTCATTGCAAGGGGAATTGGACTAGATGGCCTTTCAGGGTCCCTTCCAACTCAAATGGCTCTATGATTCTTGGTGACTTGAAAGACTTTTGGTGCTAATTCCAAGGTTGGAGTGGAGGTATTTCATGAGGAAGAAAGTCAGTAGTAGATATCTCACCTTCCTCTAGCTTTCCATCAAACCATGCCTGGTTGATCACTTCCATCTCTGATCTGATGATGGAAAAGACTTCTTAGAAGAGTCAGTGGAGAGTTTGCCAGCAATCCAAAAGAAAGTATAGGGTTCATCTGCATAAAAGCAGATGTCTGCAAACGACACATCTTCATTCACTCTTGTCAACTCCATTTTTTTCTATGGTCAAAGGAAATCAGATCAACACAAACAGTAAAGAGCATGATTCATCACATCCCACAGCAAAAATTTAAGTGAGGTCAGGTGAACTTGACTCCAGAGTACTTGTGTCTCTTTGCTGCACAGATGGCTCAGATGGAGACATCTGCATTGTCATGTGGTTGTTGGGTTGAAGCCTATCCTCATAATTCAAAATTGTCCCCACCTGCTGAAGCTGTCTACTCCCCTTGTCTCTGGTCTCACCATAGACCTCCTGTGACTGATCCTTGCTATCCACAAACTGCTGGATGCTACAGGGATGGGAGAGATTTTTATTAGGATCAAATGTTAACTTCAGTTCACAAAATATAATTAAAAAGAAATTAGAGCTAGCTCAAACACACTAGTAGAGCATCTCTACCAACGGGACATCGCCGCTCACAGCACAAGCTTTGTGCCTGTGTATTCATTTGGCTTCATAAGTGCGTTTCACAGCCCATGCTACTGCCAGGGACCTGGCTACAAACAGCCCTATTGTCTGGTGTTTGTTCAGTGGCAATAATCACAGCAGTTGTCCTGCAGCAGACGGTACTAAGTGCTTCTCCAAAGGCAGCTGTCATGCCACAGATCCCTCCAGGGAGCTGTGCCTGTTGGCTCTGTGTTAGGATGCACACCTCATTTTGGAAATAGCCAACTGAGATAAGCTTCTGAGACCTTGACACTCACATGGCCAGTCGTGCTCTGCTTTGGGACATCCCTAAAAATTGCTTCAGGTTATCAATAGGAGAGATCACGACTTATTACAAAGTCAGCTCCTGAAATGTTTGCTAGCTTGTGCCTAAGAGCTCTGAAATGGAAATCTGTAGCATGTTTTCTTCTTGCTTCAGAAATCCATTTCGTTATTTCAGTGATTCTGATCGGAGTGCTCAGTGCACTCCAGTGCATTCTCCTTGTGAAAAGAACACAAAATATTTCACTGCATTGTTCTCTGTTTCTCCTTGGGCCAGAATAGTTATTAGGGATATTAGCAAATAAATAGCATTTCCCATTCTGATGAACTGACAGGCAAACAAGTGACGAAGGCAACAATCAATACATTTGTTTAGTTCCCAAAAAGGAGTGGAAGCTTTGCAATTATTGTCTGACACTGTGTGGGAGTAGATGGTGATTTTTAATGAATATAGAAGTTATTGCTAAGACTGGATGGGATTTTTTTTTTAATTTATCTTCATTCTATTCCATCTCACTTTTTCCCACGTTTGCAAAAGAAGGCATCATGTGTCCCTTTGTATCAGTTAAGCACACACAGCATCCTCACTTTGCAGTTTTCCTCTAATTGGAGTGAGGAATGTTGGTACAAGGGTGATTTTACCCCACTCTGCCAAAAGGACAGGGGAGCACTGAGTCACAGTCAGTTTTTTCCTCTCTCGTAAGCAAAGGATTGTAGTTCAGTGTGAAGTGAGAGGCCAGCTAATATTCCCATCAAAAATCAGGGACCTGCTAGGTTTCCCACCTTGTAGATCTGTGCAGAAAATGCCCTGATATTTGGGGTGAAATCCCTCCATGGGCTCTGGAAGAAGTCACACTTCCTGATGATGGTAAGCCCAGGTGAGGTGATTCACACCAGGTCACCCAGCCCAAGATGACTTGGTCACAGTCCTTTTGTTATCATGGCCACGAGTCATAGGAAAAGGATCTAAATGCTTCTTGAGGACTTAATATTGGGAACGTGGTGTCATGCTGAGGAGAAACTTTCTTCTCAATTGTTCATCTCTTCCTGCACTAATGCCTTTCCCTGTAAAAACTCTGTTGGAGAATGTTCTGATTTATGTCTTCCTTTCTCCTTGCTTCTCAGCCCATCTTGGCACATATGGATTTATGTAGAGCAAGAGTTTCACACCATGTTTCTAACCCCGTCTTTCTGTGGTCATTGCAGGTGGGTTGCAAAGTAGCAGTTACCTTCTTCCTCTACTTCCTGGCAACCAATTACTACTGGATTCTGGTGGAAGGGCTTTATCTCCACAGCCTCATCTTCATGGCTTTTTTCTCAGAGAAGAAGTATCTCTGGGGATTCACGTTATTTGGCTGGGGTAAGTAGATATGGTGGCTCTTGCAAGGACAATGAGCTCTGTCATGAATCCTTTATCACTTCTGAATTGTGGTATTCATACAGTGATACTTCCAGGATTTCTGGAAGGATCATTCAGGGCTTGGAGACATCTTCCCATCTTTCCAGGGCAGCAAATGCATGCATGCAAGCTGCTTTTAGTGCATTCTCTGAGTTATCCCCAGCTCTGCCAAGTGCCTCTCACCAGCACTGAGCTGGAGGGGTTGGAAAGCTGCATGAAGCTGTGAGCATCTGCTCCCAGCAGCAGAGCTCAGCTCCAATTTCCTACCTTGGGTCTCAGTGGCTGTAAAAAGCTCCTGAGGTTTTGCATATGCTGGAACATCAGTGGAAGCCTGCAGTTTGGGGGGAAGCCTTTTTTTTCTTTTTCCTTTTAACCTGGGCATCTTTTAATGGAATAAGGGATGTGGGTGCAGAGGGGGGTGCTCATTAGTGGAAAGCATTGTGGGGCACATCCACTTCACATGAGAATGTGCTTTTTGTTCACTTCTGGCATAAACTTTGGCTTGCAAGGAGTTATGAGGTGTGGGTAGGATGAGGACAATAAAAACACTGCCCACCGTTGTCTGAAGCATGCTGACTGGAAGGGAGAACAGGAAATATATTAGATGATCAGGAAGGACACAGCTACGAATGATGGGGTGTGAGTTTACAATGGAGCTTACAGCAGGAAAAACCTGCTCAGAGATACCCATGGTTACCTCTAAACTATATGGCCCAGGTCACTTCCCAGCTTCAGGCTCCAAAATGCACCTGGCCACATCCTGACTACATTTTAGAACAAGAGAAGTGTGTGTGCTACGCCATCCCCATTCCAGGACATGACTTCTTGCAGAAGAAAACCCAAGCTTTTGGATGCTGAATGAACCATGGCATACCTAAAAATCTGGGCAAACCAAAGCATAGGCATCCACAGTCTGTGAACACAGGAAGAAATGGTAGATATGTAACATGGAGAAATATTAAGAAGGGCTCCAGGAAATGAATGGCAGGCTGCTGTTTTGCTTTGGCACCATGCATAACAGCAGAGCTCCAAGCAAACCAGATGATGGTGCAAATCTGAGTTTAGGGAGGATGACGCTTTTTTGCTTTGTGAGTTGGACTAGATGACCTTTAATGATCCCTTCTGACTCCAACAATGCAAGTGATTCACCACCTGCAGGACTCTCTCCATCCTTTCTCCTTGCCCAAAAGCTCCTTTCTAACCTTGTATTCCTAGGCCAGGAACAACCAGTGCTGCCTCATAAGGGTAGGAGGCACAATGTCAGACCAGAGTGGGCTCCATCTCTCAGACAAAGCTGAGTCCTATCCAGTCTGTAAGTTTGTGGGTATACATAAATAGAGAGATTTGGGGGACGGAGCATTTCTTACCTTATCTGCTCTGAGACATATTCTTTTTTAAGACAAAACAAATAAACAAAACCCCGCACCCTCTTCCAAACCTTCAAGCTACATAAAATTTCCTTCTCAGAAAATGTTGCTGCACAGTATGGAAAAGACTTGGAGAAGCAGTTCCCCAGAGCAAATTCTGGATGAGGGGGCATCAGCTGAAAAATAATGCCATATGTTTAACGAGAAAAACCTACTTGATGCTGCTTATAACGTAGCCAAAGGAAAACAGCCTAACAGCCATGGGTTCCTCTCATTAATTCTTCCAACCACTGCCAGAGTATAATCATTTTATCAGTGCGACCACAAAGCTGAAGTCACACCTGTCATAACACCAATCATCTGTGTGCTTCCAAAAGTTTGAGGTTGCTTCATTTAAATTCCTCTGGAATGAGAAGATAGGATCCCTCCCGTTGCATTTGTTTTTGCTTTGTTTTGATTAGCATGATAATGTACACACCCACACCCACACAAATGTATTGCTTTGATAGCTTTTGGGCACTGGAAAGGGCAAGACAATCCAAGAGCCACTGAAGTCAGTGGAAAAACTCCAGTTCCCTGCAGTGGGCACTGGATCCTGCCCATACCACAGCAGTGAAGGACAGGGAATTGGCGATAAATTATTGTGACATTCCACAGAGGTATATAGAAAATACATTTTCCCCCCAAAACTGGGATTTTTAATTTTTAAAAAATTATTTTATTATTTATTTTATTTTTCATATTTTGCTTGTGCAACAATAAACAAGGGAGGATTTATCCCGTTTGGAAATTTCCAAGGTGAGGGGAAGAAAAGATCACCCTACAACAGCATATTTCCAGTCTACAGCGGAAACCAGAACATATAGTTGGCCTTTGATGCCAGACCCAAAGGTTTCAGTCGGGTCTTTTCAATCCACGTTCTCACTGGTACAAAGGAGCACAGCTCCATGGAAGTTAGCTGTGCCCTTCATGCAGTTGCAAAGGAGGCACCGATGGCAGAAAGGAAAGTGTTTCTTGCCAGCACCCAACAAAAATAAATAAATAGTGGTATTATGGGTAACAATAAATTCCCCAGCAGTCTTCAAGTTCCATGCAGCTGTTTTATGAAGGAAGTCTAAGAAGCATGACCAATAGCCAGAAAACCCAAGCTGATTCCACTGGCATTTTTCCTTCACACCACGTTAATTCCTCCGGCTGGACTGTGCTAGCTTTCAGCTGTAGTGCAAGCGAGCACTGCAGGAAGACCTAAACAAGACCAACAGATCCATGGGTTGTTGTTAGAGGTGCTCAGGTCCAAAACCTCATGATCATAGAATCACAGAATCATATTAAGGCTGGAAAAAGCCCTCTAAGATCACCAAATCCAACCCCCAACCCTGCCCATGTCCCTCAGTGCCACAACTCCATATTCCTTAAATACCTCCAGGGAGGGTGACTCCACCACCTCCCTGGGTAACCTTTGCCAGTGTATTAACACTGTTTCTTGAGAAGAAATTTCTCTTAATATCCAACCTGAAATATGATGGGAAGCCCTGCACGTTTATCTGCACAAAAATCATCCTTGCCTGAAAGTACTTGTCCCCACCAAAGCAAGACCCATACGAAAGTGTTGTTGGTCCAGTTTGAGATGAGGAGACTTTGAAATAGTGACTCAGAAAACACTCACTGTAACTCAAGAAAGTTGTCAAATAGCAGGGAACAGAGACCAGATTTCTCCAGGTTTGCATAAGGTCTTTGTTTATAAGTTTTCTTCTCCTAGCAGACACTTTGCAGCCACCTCTCTTACTTGCACCTTTGATACATTCACCATTTATATATGTGCCAGAAGACATATCCATTGTGAATACACAAGAGAAGTGGCTGGGTTGATTTGACCACCGGGCTTTGTCTAGGTTGAGGTTTGCAGTTTTTCTGTCTGAAAGGGAGATCGTAGAAACTTAGAATCATGTAGGTTGGAAAATACCCTTAAGAACCCCAAGTCCAACCATCCACCCAATGCTACCACGTCCACACATCCCTTGAATACCTCCAGGGATGGCAACTCCATCACTTCCCTGGGCAGCCTGTTCCATACCTGACTATATAGCACCTGCATTGTACACACTGTGTGTGTTGACTGGAAATGCACAGCGCATACAATGTGGATTCTGTAGAAGTCACTCACGGCATCGCCGCCCAGTCATGCACATGGTGTTTGTAGGCATGGGGAGGACACAAATGCACCCATCTGCTCCTGCATCTGTCAATACACACAGCTAATAAGGAGATCATAGGCTTTTTGGAGACACACTATCCTTCCTTTGGAGGGTTGGCTAGATGCATTTAATCACAAATGGCTTTCTTTCCTCCAGAGCTGTTTCCTCATGGGCACTTGCTTGCTTGAGGGTACATTTAGATACCTGTCTTGGAGGTGTGCTCAGTCCTGGTGTTCTGGTTAATGGTCCTCCTGTCTATGGGTGCTGTGAATGCTCAGCAGCAGGGATGGTTCATCCCAGGATATTGCTGTCACATAGAGATACCTAGGAGTTAGGGATCCCTCTCTGAAAGTAAGAGAGTTGCTGGAGGGAAAGCTGAGCCTTCTGACTCTGCCAGCTTATGGACTGGATTACCAGAGTGGGAAAAAGTGTTTGAACTCTAGAAATTATCCGGTGGTCCAAAATCATGACATTGACATGGAGAGAATCTAGAATCTCAGAAACATAGAATCACTAAGGCTGGGAAAGACCACTAAAATCACCAGATGCAACCCAACCCACCCCACCATGCCCACTGACCATGTCCCCAGGTGCCACATCTCCATGGTTCTGGCACCCCTGCAGGGATGGTGACCCCACCACTAAAACCTCCATCTAAAAACAGGGCAGAGAGAGGACTCATTCTGCTTTCTGTAAGTGTAAGAATATTTATGATCACAGTAAAGGATCATGTTTGAGACGCACAGGGGTAAACGTAGCAATAAAACTGGTGCCAGGAGTTCAGTTTGTGTGCCTTGCAGAAAATGTCAAGGATCTTTTCCCTAAGCTTGCCTGAGCAGTTGGAGATGGCAACCCACAATAAATACAACATGTAGGGATTTTTAGCTGTAATTACCTTCTCCTGTATGTTTTATTGTTGCTAGGAAGCTGGAGCACAACACAGGATTAGTAGGAATGGAAACAGTGTCCTTTCTGAAGTACAGGACAGACTAGGGTGGAACAAGTATGTGTCCAGTGCATCCAATCTCCGAAACAATCCATCTTTCAAATTCAGAGCATCACCATAATGGGTGAACACTGCAGTCTCAGAGGAAGGCAGCAAATCTCTGAGCACAGACAGCTGATGGAAATGAGGATATCACCAATGTTATCAGCATAGTCACACACATCCAAGCCTTTGGTAGCTCAGCCAGGAGTTTGGTGCATACACGTATTTTTTGTAGGTGGGTTCTAAACAGCGAGGAGGAAATAGAGGGTGCTTGTTACAATAAATCATCACCTCCCCCAAGCCCTGATCTTCAGCATGCTCATGGGTTCCCAGAGCTACAGGTCAAGTATTTTCTTTCCACCGCGGGAGATTGTTAAGCAGGGTGCATTCCTTATAAATGTATCTTTGTAGGCAGTGCTGCTGAGCTGGACCTGAGTGAGGCTCTGTGTTTAATTATTTATGCTTTCTTATATTACCGTAGCATTTAAAAGGTTCCAACCAAGATAACGGCCCCGTTGTACACGTGTGTATGAGACAGGCGTCCCTGCCCCACACCCCAGCTCAGGAAAGCGTCCGTGGTCAGGAAAGCCTTTAAGCACTCTAATGAGACTTAAGTGCATGCTGAAAGTTAAGCGTGTGCCTATGCACGGCGAGCCCCAGCGAGCTCAGACTGTGAACAGCATATTTACAGTCATCGGTGATAAATGTCGCCTTTATTTATTTTGTGATTTTTTTTCCCCCACCTGAAAGGGGTTATTCTTCTGGAATTTGTGGAAGCTACTGTGGATTTGATCCTGCCTTTTAAGGGAAGCCAGTAGGGGACTCAGTTGTACAAATAAAGCAGAACTGGACCCTAAAAAAATAAATAGAAGATGATTGCATTTGGATATTGGTGATTCTTTTACTTTTTGTAGGGAAAAGATGATGCCCAGTGTAACTGAGCTGAAATGAGGATGGTTACTTTGGGAACTAACCTTGGGCTAGAGTATTTTGCAAGTATTTCTCTGAATTCCAACATTTGTCTGCTTCTAACAGCAAGTTTCTCATACTTAGCAGAGCTTTTAAACCATCCAGGCCAGTAAAAATCAAAATGGAGCAAAGAAAATTTGAGGAGAGTCAGGAGCTATGAAAAGGCCCTTGACATTTCATAAAAACAAAACAAAATTTTAAAAAATCACCTCCAAAATTTCCTCCTTCAGCTGATGTCTACCTCTTACTGCTCTGGTCAGTGTTTAGTCAGTGTTTAGTGTTTGGTCAGGGGTCTAGTCAGGCATTGTCTTGATGACCATTGAAAAATATTTATTATATCCATAGAGCGGAGAGCAGTGCAGTTTTTACAGAGGTTCAGTTAGAGCTTATGGGTGAGTTTGAGCTAAAAGCCTCATCCATTCTTTTAAATCAAATGGGACAAGGCTTGTGTTTTAGCCTTGAGGCCAAGTGGTACCACACAGCTCACACCTGTTCACCTCTGCTCCCTGTCCCCAGAAGGGATGGCTTGAGCCTTGCAGAGGGTTTTTTGGGATGGTTGGGGGGTATGAACAGGGGAAGATGCCAAAGGCATGTCCAAACCTGGTTTTGTTGCTGCCATGAAGGCATTCAGGATTCAATGCAAGGACATTTTTTTGTGTGATACATTTCAAGCTTGATTCTAGGCCCACCTTCCCTTGAAGTCAAAGCAAAGGAACAGATGTATTCGGAATGATGCACTGTATGAAACCCATTTCTTCTTTCAATTGAATCAGTTAACTAGAGCAGTCACAAACATTCAAGTCCTACAGCCCATGTTTTTTAAAAGGCAGAGCCAGAACACGGCCAGGAACTTGGTGATTCATACTGACAAGTCCGTGGCCCTCCTCAGGCCTGGACCAGCTGAGCATCTCTAAACATGAACCAGAAAGTTGCTCGAGCCAAGACCACTCATGGTTGGCATCTTGGAAAAGCAATCTGCTCTGTTTTGAGAGCCAGGAGACTTCAGTAGGCTGGACATATCCAGACCATGCAATTTGACCTCCACAAAGTGCTCCCTTCCTGTGGATGGTTTACTGTTATAACACCTGGATTACAGAAGATCTAGAAGACCAAGATCATGGAATTATGGAATTGTGAAATTTGGGAGAGACCACTAAGATTATCTAATCCAACCAGCAACCTGTTTCCACTGTGCCTGCTATCCATGCCACTCAGTGACACACTGAGTAACAGAGATCATACATTCCTTGTCCAGATTATGCCTGAACATTTAAAAACTCCTTCTTCCACCATCCCCTATCCCTCTCCACATGAGCTTGTGCTAATAGAGACCTCAGCTCCATAGTGACCCCACTACTTGTGTTTCTTTGCAGGACTCCCTGCTGTATTTGTTACAGCGTGGGCCAGCGTGAGAGCCACTCTAGCCGACACAGAGTAAGTCGAGTTGGATTTTCTTTTCTCCCTTTCCTGTGTGATGCCTTTGTGGGGTTTTTGGCATAGGTGACTTTGAGGGCGAATCAAAAGGAAAACAAAGAACCAGGCAAAGCCAGAATCAATTCCAGCTATGACGTTAGTAAACTGTTAAGGTGAGTAAGCAAACTGATATGGTTAAGATGGGTTCAATTTTCCTGGCTTCTCAAAATTACACAGAATTGGATGAATGTGAACACCTGCAGCTGTTATCTGTGGGGCTGAAGGAAACTCTTTCACAGCTAGGCAGAGACAGGAACGGCCTGAATCATGAATGAATGACCTGCAGAGCATGGTAGAGTTGAGTCATTCACTTCTCCTTCCAGTAGAGGAACTGGAAATCATGGCATGAAACTGGGAGGTTCAGCGCAGTCAGAGGAGGTGAAGCTGTAACACCTTGCTGCAGGAGATGTGGATTCCAGCATGGACTTAGGATTAAGAAGCACTCATAAAAACTCATGGAAGATAAATTCCTCCAAACATATTAAGCACTCAGTAATGTACTGTCATCCTGAACTTCAGATTGTTGGAATAATTATTGTGGAATAATATGATTATCCTCTAGCCCAATTATCCTTAAATATCAACCTCTGGTTACTGTCAGAAAAAAAGATACCAAATCAGCCACTTCTTAGGTCCTACACTAACAACCCAAAGCCCCATGTTCTTCCATTAAGCTGAAGAAAGCACCCATAGCATCCCTGGTACCACACAGCCCAGGGCCGACCACAGAACAGCTTTCATCTACATCCAAAACTTTGCTATCAAAATTTGAAGGGACCACAGACAAATAGCTTTGCCTTGGAAGAGACTGCTTTCCAAAGGGTAAAAACCTAAGCTGTAGCCATGGAAAGACTTCGTAGCACAGCTACTGAAGTATGACGCATCTGCACTGGCACAGTCTCGTCCTTGTACAACCTTTCAGTCAGCACCAGTGGTTTCTCTGCCCCTGTCTCTCACTTTCCTTGAATGGTTGCCTGGGCAGAGTTTGGCCCATGAAATGAAAACTGCAGCTGCCATCTGGAGGATGTCTGGCTCAGATAAAGAAAGTCCTGTGGCACTCCTCTCTCTGTGGTTGGAGAGAGTTCAAACAGAGTAATTAACACCAAGTGACCTTATTCCATGGCTGCTGAAAACTCCTGGGAGGAAATAGTGTCCAGCCCCTCGTCAGCAGATAGAAGACCATAGGTGAACATCCATGCTACCAACAGCTTGCCCTTTTAGTCTTTACATGGATAAGGGCTTCACTTGGATAAGGAAGATAAAGGCTTTTGTGGGTTTCACTATGAGAGCAAGGTTGAAGGAGGTACACAGAATCTGAATGTGAGGAAAACAGAATTATCCATATCATAATGTATTTGGCAGGGCAGATCCCCAAGGAAAGCTGTGCAGGTTTATTCAGAGGGGTGGTATGAGGACATTTCAGCCAATGCAAAGCCCACCATAGCCTCTTTTGTTATCATAAAAACCAGATTATTTTTAGTGCATATTTTTCTCTTAAAAAAGTGAAGTGGGAAAGGGTGAGTTCCTGTCCCGAGGGGACTGGTCTTGGTGTCTATAGAAAGAGCTGTTCCACCATCTAGAGAGTACAGCTTTAAATGCACTTACCAGGCATTTCGGTTTTGAATGGTATGGCAGCAGAAAAGGGGCTACTTTGAAGGGTTAGAGCTAGGCCTTTCCAACCCAACAGGCTTTGGAGAAATCCCAGCCTTCCAGGGAGGATTTACCCAAGGAGACACCGAGCCTGTTGGTCTTTGTAACCAATGGTTTCTTGATGGGATGTCAATCTCTTCTCAGGTGTTGGGACTTGAGTGCTGGCAATTTAAAATGGATTATTCAGGTGCCCATCCTGGCAGCTATCGTGGTGAGTACTGACTGATCACAACAACTGGGATGCAGTGACTGTATTTGAGTAATGGGTGCACAGTGCAAAGAGCTGGCCAAGCTACCCTGCTCTAATTACACTCTTCATATATTCTCACCAGGCACCTGCAATGGGAAGCACTGTGACAGCCTGCATGAGGGGAAGCTAGTGGGTCATTATGTGTTTGAGTAGAGTCCTAACTGGCTTGAGAATTTGCTTTCAGTTTTTGGGCATTACCCTCTTTCTTCTCCCTGTGGTTCTCTGTGGTCCCCTATTACTCCATAGCAAGCAAAAGAGCTTTTCCACACTCACTCTCCATTACACACAGCCTTGAGTAGCTGAACAGAGTCAGTAAGAATCTCTCTATAGCGGGTTTTGTATCAAACTCTGTACTTTGCTCTGACTTACAAATAAGGAGGACTTTGGGATAGGATCAGTGTGGGGGAGAAGAAAACAAGTCCACCTGCATATAAACAGCAGGACAGTTTCAGAATGCGATCACATGTGTGAAGAGGTGAGCTGCTTTGGACTTGAGGGGGATTTTTTTCTTCTTCAAAATTTCCTTTTGGTAGAAATTCTCCACCTGGCTCTAGCAATCTGTTCTGCACCTTGGAAGAAACAAGTCACCAAGACCGCATCGTGGTCATTGGAAATGAAACAGTAGCATGGAGAAGTTCAGATAGTTCAGCTAGATGAATGCCAGCAACCTCATTGCATTTAATTTAAAGCCCAATTAGCAGAGGAGAAAGAGCTCGATTGAGGCTCGTCCTTGTAAAAATAATGTTCCTCCATGAGGCTCTGCTGTGCTTGTACCCTGGCTATATGCAAATGAAGCTATTTATCATGCAAAAATATTCTGTGGGTTGTTTCTGTTTAATTTCTGTGGGTTTATATTGTTCACTTGGCTGCTTTTTCAATTCCCACACTGGCTGGTAATACGTTACTGGACTAAGTTATGCATTTTCTGGATGTACTTGCAGAGAATTTAAAGGCTGAGGGGTTTGAAATCCCTTCACTCTGTTTCTACCTTTGATGTCATTAATTTGTCTGTATTTTTTGTTAAACTTAGCACATGTTTGAGGAAAAGTCACAGGAATTTTCCTCCTGACTATGATAATGTTGAGTATCTCCAATTTAGTGGACAGATGCAGAACAAGATCTCACTGCTGAGTGTTTTCAACTAGAAAAAAACTCATAAAAGAAACAAAGCTTCTCTTTTTTTTAATTCTTTTTCCCTTTTTTTTTTTAATTTAACTTTGGTTTCCAATGAAAATGAATTGTATATGCCCGTAGGCCATGTGCTTCTCTGCCTATGTTCTACCCGTCCCTCCCTCAGAACCCTTCTGCCAGTCCGTAAATTCTAACCAAATGGGGTTGCAGAGATGTTAAATTCCCACAAACCTCATGAAAACAGTCAAACAGATACAGGAGAGAAATTCTACTAATGCCCCATCAAGGAAAAGGGTGTAATGTGACCGTACTCCTTTTTAATGCAGAGGAGAGCTGTTTGAAATGAACTTGCACCTCGTTAAAGGAGAAAGAATCCAACCACAGAAGACAAAGCCATAGCAAACCAGGCCACGTTCATTCAGCTGTTCAGGGAACTACTTGTTTTAACAGCGAGGATAATTAAGCATTGGAACTACTTCCCATGGCTGTGGTAGGATCTCCGTCATGGAAACACTGAAGCCCAGATCTGCTGTAGCTCAAACCAAAATGAATACAAGGAGGTCTTATGGGCTGTATTTTGTAGGAGATCAAACTAGAGGTCCACAATAATCCCTTCTGGTGTAGAACTATGAGCCTCTGTGTGCGGCACGGTAATTTGTTTCCTTGAAATGCTGCTGTTATCTGAGAAGTCAGCTGATTGCTTTGAACCTCCAGAGAAGCCCATAGGCATCAGCATTAGCCCAGAGATATGCAGCCATATGGGTGCTTACACAATGGCTTTGTATGTGACCTCACCATGTCACCAAGAACAAATGTGTCTGGGGCAACAGCAGGCATGATCCTGGCCCCAGTGAAACCAAACCTCAAGGACATCCAAAAAGCCAGGAATCCCTCAAAAATCTCCCTGTAGTTATATTGCTCTTCTGTGTTCTTGATCTATCATATTTAATTATGCCTACTCTCTGCCTTCTACATCATGCAGTTTCCTCAATCTTCTTTATTGATGTGCATGGAAACATGGGAAAACATCATTCTAATACTTCTTTCAGCCTAAGACAACCTTATTTTTGGGTTGACTGTAAGGGACAAGTATAACCAAATTTCACTTCACTCCCTGGGCACCAAACTCAGACCGAGAAGTTTATAAGGCCATAAAAACGGCCCATACAGAGTCGTAAGCCACCTTCATGCGAAAGGCAGCCCAGGCTGGATGGCTCATATGTCAGTGTTTTCATTTGGGATGCCTACACTTTCGTGGAGAAGGCCATTGCTCTCCCTCACAACCCTTTGGATTAAACACAGCTGAAGTAATCCCACCCACCAACTACTGGGTCTTTCCTGGGGAGGTCATCTCTTGCATAGGAGAAGATCTTCCAGCTCACACACAGCACAGCCACAAGGTCATTGCATGCCGTAGCCCTTTGACTCATTTTGGGGGAGACACTGACTGGACAACATGAGCACTGACTGAATGTCTTTTATATTTTGTTGTTGTTTCTTTTTCTTCCTCTTCCAGGTAAATTTTATTCTTTTTATCAATATTATCAGAGTCCTAGCAACCAAGCTACGGGAAACAAATGCAGGGAGGTGTGACTCACGACAACAGTACAGGTGAGTCATGAACCCTCCTCATGTTTTGGGTCAAAACATGCTTTCCCACTAGACTACAGAGGGAGCCCAGGGTGTTTGGTTCAGCTGAAGACACTGTAGACACTCAAAACAAGGCAAGAAGAGTGTCATCTTCTGTGTAATGCAGAATGATCAGCAGCCATTTGAACCTCTCCTAAACTTATCCAATCCAACCCATGGGACTTGCCTTGTAGTATAGAGAGGAGTTCAGTCCTTCCAGCCAGTTTGGAAGTGGCTGTGCTGGCAAAAATAAAAGCATTGTTTATGCTGTTGATGCCCCTAATAGTTGTACTGCTTTATTTATTTTTGCTTATTTCCCTCCTGTGCTTTGTAAAACACGGTCTGTTTGTTAAACCTGCTCTTCACTGGGTGCTTCCTGAAACTTTGCTGGAAATCTGGCATTTCCTTGTTTGTTTTGTTTTCCTTTGCCCTGCCAGCTCTATTCTCTTGATAATTTAGGGTATTTGCAAGCATAGTCAAAATGGGACAGAAAAAGCAGATTGCTCAGCCACCTCAGCTGCTTGAGAGCTCCCAGGGCTTCTCATCATCTCTTGATCTGACAGACCGGCAGGACGCACACTGAGGGGGAAGAACAGAGTGTTTTGGGCTGCAGACCATGAGATCATTGCTACCATCTTACTCTCCAAACACAAGATGTTTCATTTGAAGCAGGAATGAGATTTGGCTGGAAAATATCTCTCCATTTTCCTTTGCTGCCCCGTCAGAGCTCTGATTTATCTATTTATTTATTTATCCCTGGCTGAAGCTTGCTATTAATTATGGTTTGGATGAGGGCTGCTCCTTAATGTTTTACATTCCCTCAGTGGTTTCCAGTTGCTGGACAGAGATGGTACCAGAGCTTTCTGGTAGCGATGTCTGCCCCTCTCAATAGTTGCCTGCACTCAGTGACTTGCTGTAACTCTTGGCAGCAGGCTTAATCCTTCAATTAGCATCACTTCCAGGCAAGGCTGGTTCCCTCAGGAGCAAACTCAGCCAAGTACTCAGGGCTTCATTGTAGTTCACTCCTACTCCTTGCTATAAGTCATGTGCTGAGATGGAACTTCTCTTTCAAATGGGAGCTAGTATAGTAGACCAATACTGGTCTAGTATTAAATGTGGAGGTTGGTGGCCCTGCATGTGGCAGGGGGGTTGGAGATTCATGATTCTTGAGGTCCCTTCCAACCCTGGCCATTCTGTGATTCTGTGATTCTTTCCAGTGGATCATAGACTCATAGAATCACTGAGTTGGAAGGGAACCTTAAAGACCATCTGGTCCAACTCCCCTGCAATGAATAGGGACACCCACAGCTCAGTCGGGTGCTCAGAGCCCCATCCAGCCTGACTTTGAATGTCCCCAGAAACAGGGCATCCACCACCTCTAAAAATACTGCTGTCCAAAATGCCTCCTATAAGTGATGATCTCCTCCTTACCCCATGCTGCACCATCCCCTTGGTATATAGCATGATTCTGCTCCTAGGTGCACTTCCCTCCCTACTATTGCACAGAAGGCACTAACCCAGGGTGGACCTTAATGTCTTGCTTCAATAAGCTACACAGAATTGCAGCATTATAGAAAGGCTGAGGCTCCCTGGAGATCATCTGGTCCAACCTTCCTGCCCAGACAGGTTCAGATGGAGTCAGTGGTCTAGGTCCATGTCACCCCTTCACCTTCTTTCCATGTTCCACTCCCAAAATAGTGGATGGTCTGAGACAAAGAAGTCTTGGTGCCTTCATCTCCAGTACCTACATCAGCGTCCCATAGGGATATGTATCTAGAGAGGGAGACGTGCTGAAGGATGGATGGGGTTGTGTCACACATCACAAGAGAAGAAATAGCTTGAAACTGGAGATGGACACAATGCTTTTGTAAATGTAAGATATATAGGACTAGCCAAGGGAACATGTTAAGACAGAATGAAATTATGTGTGACAGACACCCAAGGTACGAGATGGACTGGCTGGGAGTTTCATTCCATCCAGTGATTTCCTCTGTGTCTTTCTCTTTCCTTTCTACAGGAAGCTGCTGAAATCTACCCTCGTCCTTATGCCTCTGTTTGGCGTTCACTATATTGTTTTCATGGCTATGCCATACACAGATGTGTCAGGGATTCTTTGGCAAGTTCAAATGCACTATGAAATGCTGTTCAACTCTTTCCAGGTAACTGTTAACTGTGTTGTAGCTGTTAAACTATGGACACAAACTACGAGATATTCAACACACAGAAGAGGGAAATGAGAGTGCAGAATGTTCTCTTTGGAAACAGGGTTGTGTTTACAGTATGCCAAATTTCATTCACAAGATCATTTGACAATATTTTAGCAGCAGGTATGTTTTATATTTGCAAAATGGAGCGTAAAAAGGTTTAGTGTGTTGCTGTTGAAAGATAACTTGCCCCACAATATCATGTAGCTCCAGACTAGACATAAGCTGGTAGAGATCCAGAGACATGTTGTTTCAAATTTATTCAAATTTACTTCTCCCAAGCTGTCTTTCAGTCCTGTGAATTGATTCCTCAGTTCTAGGTTTGAGCAATATGCAGTTTCATTTACAGGGCTGGTCCTATACAAGCTGCAACAGCAGGAATATGCCACTCTCTGCAAGCAGAGTTGTGTTGCATGGTCACCGTACGTCTTTCCTGAGAGATTAAATTTTGGCTTATGTTCTACTACCTATCATCATGGTCAACTGGTGTGAATAATGAAAGGTGAACAGTAGGTCTGGGAAGATGAAAGTTTAGAGAAACTCTAAAGAGATGGGGACAAAACTTGTGTTCATGCACTTCCACAATTCCTGCTGGGTGAAGATGGGATAAAATAGCCACTGACCCCACCAAGACCTAGGTAAACTATTGGCCAACAAAAAAATGTAGATGGTTTTCTCACATCTCAGTTCTTTTGATTCATATTAATGTGCTATTTCTTTTTCATTCTAGGGATTTTTTGTTGCCATCATATACTGTTTTTGCAATGGAGAGGTAAGAGTCATAAGCTTCTTAATTATGTCCTACTTTTATTAAGCTAGTTCCAAACGTGGGTGGTAAGGTGGATGCACATCACTGTATACCCCTCTTATTTTAGAGATGCAGCCCTAGTTTGCACTCACTGAAGGATCTATCCATCCACACAAAAAGTTCATACATTCTTTTTGGTCATATAAGACATACAGATCAGTCTGCAACAACTGATGAACTACTGGAAGTAGCTAGTGGGGAAAAAAGTGTTGTTTTTTTTCCCTTTTCCCAGCACAAGTGCTGTTTAGTGCCACTCAGTATCAGAGCTGTGTCAGGAATAAAAGTGGATTGATAGAATAGCTGTTTAATCATCAAGCTCTTTTGTTAGGCCAAGCTTTGTTGATCTTTTTATTCTGCTTCAAGTGATATGCTTTAGTTTTCAGATTGTTTTTGAGCTGTCTTTGTTTCTTTAAATTCCCTCTGTGGCTGCATAGTAAAAACTTAGCTGATCAGTGAATGCACACTGAATTATGATCTTGGACAAATGTGAGGCTGCTATAGGCAAACTTTATGGATTTAAGGGTGAAATGCAACTACAGATAAGTTTCTTATGTCCTGCAGCGTAAACCCAAGATGTTCCTTCCAATTTCACCCTCCAGAGAGTTCCCATCCATGCAGATATTACCTCCTTCTAATGACTCTCTCTCCCCTTCTCCTTCCGCTCATGCTTTTTTCCCTCCTTGTTTCTCAGGTCCAAGCAGAAATAAAGAAGTCATGGAGCAGGTGGACATTAGCACTTGATTTTAAAAGGAAAGCACGAAGTGGGAGCACAACCTACAGTTATGGACCAATGGTTTCCCACACCAGCATCACAAATGTAGCCACGAGAGGGGCACTTGCCCTTCATCTCAATACAAGACTTATACCAGGGACCCTCAATGGACACCGGAATTTACCAGGTTATGTAAAAAATGGCTCTATTTCTGAAAACTCTATGCCTTCTTCTGGACCAGAGCAGTACAACAAAGAGGAAGAGTACCTGAATGGCTCTGGGCTTTATGATGGAGACAGACCCACAGTACTTGTTGAAGAAGAAAGAGAGACAGTGATGTAAGGAGAAGAAACAAAAGGATGAAAAAGGTTCCTGGAGAGCATTTAGTGGGCAAAAGAATATCAGGCCACACAATGGATGCCAAGGGTTTCCATGCCTTTTCTCTGTTCTGTGGAACGAGAGGTTAAGTTATATGGAAAAAAAAAAAAAAGCCACCAACGTGGCCAGTGGTTGATCACACACATATACCCAGTGATCTCAGTCTCCCCAGTGTTAATGGAGGCAGGGCTATCCACAGGCCTTGCTACATGCTGAACAACAGAGATACTGAGAGTTTGTGGGGAGGGTTGCACAGCAGCACGCAGTCCTTTCACTTCTTGGAGAACTTGGGCAGTCAAGGAGGATGGGAATCTCACCCAGTAAAGCAAGAGTCTTGCGGGGAGCATACATTGTCATCTTCTTGCAAGGGTACAAGCCACCTGGGCATCAGTGTCTTTGGTTTGGTTTGCTCTGTCCTTTTTGAATCTGTCTGGTAACACACATGAGAATGACCAAGGCCCTTTGGGTACCACAGCTGTCCATTCTTGCAGCCAAGTTCTTAATGTGCACAGCTTGGTACAACTTGGGACATATTCTTCCCTTGGGCATTCTCACTCCTTGGCAAACAGCTCCTCTGGGATGGGCAGGTTTAACAGCTCATGGTCACTAGATGAAGGCAAAAAACTATATTCTTCTTTCCTTGACTTGAGTACCATAGCAAGCCAGAAACCAGTGCAATTTTAAGATGGGAAATGCAGTTAACAGAGTGTGTGACATATTTAGTGTGACATTTTCAGTCTTCCAGATCCAGCAGTAGAGATGGGCCCACCCTGCCTGCTCCCAGGCAGTTTGAGATGGGGAGGGTGTTTGCAGATCTTCAGCTGTGTGTCTGTGTGTGCGTGTGGCTAAAATCAGCTCAGAAGGTCGCTATCTCAGCCTCCCTCTTTGTGGATGCTCATGGAAACAGACATCAGTAATGTTCTTATAAAGTTACACATTTCTTCTCATTCTCCCCTCTAAATTACTTGTTTCTCACTAATCCAAACACTCATGAAGAGAAACACAAGATGCTGGATACAGTCAGGCAAGCTTGCTTTCATGAGGTTCAAGGGCAAAATCTGCTGGGTGTAAGCACAGAGATGGCTCGTGGACAGTCACCTTCTGAGCATCTTCTTTCTTTCTCATTCTTAGTGGTCAAGACACTCAAATGAATCACACATACATACAGACACCTGGCCCGCATCTTCGCTGGTGTGATTAAGTATAATTTCAGCCAAAGTCACTGATTTTGCCCAGAGACGCTTAGAAGAGGAAATATTGGGGTTGCCTGAGAAGGGAAGAGCAGAAGAAAATTTAGTTTAGATGTTCAGAAGAAAATCTTTAATCAGAGAGTGGAGATGCACTGGTACAGGCTGCTCAGGCAAGCTGTGGGTGCTCCATCTCTGGAGGTGCTCAAGGTCAAACTGGATGGGGCCCTGGGCAGCCTCAGCTGGTGGGGGGCAACCAGTCCATGGTTGGAACCAGATTGGCTTTAAGATCCCTTCCAACCCAACCATTCTATGATTCTATAAAATGCCTGATTCCTACAGGAGAGAGAGACCAGAGTCTTTTGTCACTTGCTGGTGGTTTTTGCAAGGAGAGCCAGAAGGTTGTTTCCTGACACAACTCATGTCTTCAGCAGTGACAAAGAGATATGGCTCTTGTTGGCCAACAGTGTTTTGTCCTTCACACTTCAACCAGGTGAGCAGCTAGGAAAAGGTCTTTTCCAGTTCGGAAGCATGATTCAGAATTTCACAGCAATGGGAAATTAGGAATGGTGACCAAACTTGTCACTTGTCACTCAAAGAGAAGACTCTGGTTGAGCTGGCTTGGATCCTCTCTTCAGCCCATCGTATGTCAGTATTCCTTTGCTGCAGTCTGAGAGTCAGACCCTCACGGTTGTTTTATTTCTTCCAGATAAGTTTCTGGAAGCTGAAGTATTTTTTACTCCACCTGGCTGTTACTGAAATGGAGCAGAGATCAGTCATTGGAGCAGTTTGCAGAAGTCTTTTAGGATGCAGGTGGGGCCTGTGGAATGTCTTACCATCTATCCTGATCCTTTAGGTATGTCTGCTTTGGCATATCAACCAGTGCTTCTGAGATGCATCCACTCACTTCACACTGCAAGCTCTGAGTATGTATGAAGGACTAAATCCTCCAAAATTCTGAAGGAGGTCAGGGTGAGCCTAGAGATCTTGACTGTGTTTTCTGTGTCTCACATCTTCAGGCAACTTCTCAAGTTGAAGCCCAGTGTAGTAACAAGCCTCCTTGCCTTGGCATCTCTGGGCTTTTGATTTGGACTTGGTAGGGAGCGTGGTGGCTAAGAGTCAATCCTCTGCAAGGCACTGAAGCACCTCTCAAACAGCTGCAGACCTACATGAGCCAGTCTTTAAAAGCCAGTATTTATTTGTGATGTTCGGGGTTTTTTTTTTTCCTTATTTTGTATCATCAGAATAACTCAAAACTCCTCATAACCATTTACCACCACACGGCAGCTATTGAAACATCGCGTTTGCAAAGCATCGCTTTTTTTCTTTTCCTCATGCTCTCTTATTGTTCTTGTTGCTTCTGTGAGCAATAATAAGAATGCTAACAGTGGTATTACAGAGGCGTTAAGTAATCTTGCAAGAGAAGTCAGCTCTAGTGAAAGTTTGGCATGGAGAGCTCTGCAGAAATCTGTGTCAGCCCTGCTCTGCTCGCTGCTCGCCTTTTCCTCACAGACATTGGCACAGCCTCAGGAGGGAATCAAAGGGGCAGAAGTTCTTACTAGAGTGTGTACAGCTGTTATTCAGCATCCCCTGTGGCTGAGCTGCCAATGAGAGAGAAACACACTGAGTGTGCTGGCTCTGGTTTTCTGCCCTTCCAGAAGTACGTTGTGCTTAAAACGTGCCAAGTAGATGTAATGACCTTCCTTTTTTTTTTTCTCACTCAGAGGAATTACTTGGTATCATTTCACTGGTGGGACAAAACAAAAAGGCATACAAAATAAAAGCCACCAACAAAACACCAAAAACACTAGTGATTCACTGTTTATTTGTGCTTCTTACAGAGGACTCAAGATTAATAACATGTTTGGCAATTGCTTAACAAAGTTCAGGGGATTAGCAAAACCCGTAAAATGAGTTATAAACAAATTCAGCACCCCTCATAAACAGAAATGCATTCATCACTAGATTGTTGAGAATAAATGCTTAGAAACTGGTGTTGAATGTAGATAAAATTTACATGCATGAGGAATGTGCATGGGAAGAAGTATTTTCTTGATCTTTTCAAATACCGATCGTACACAGTAGATTCTTTTTCCTTGGTGTTTGTGTTAAGGAAAAATAAAGGGAAAATGCCTATACCATAACAGGGGAATACTTCTGCTTTTAAAGATATGGTAGAATGTAATGTCAAAGTCTGTTCCTGTCCTTCTTGTGCTGATTGCAGACAGCACTGTTGGCTGAGCATACAGGCTATGCTGTATTAGCCAGGGATCCAAGGGCATTCTCTACTTTCTCTTTGAGAGGAAAAGATTAGATCCATGGTGCTTTAAAACCAAAATTTGCTGTTGCTGTTTTCATTTGTCCTGGAAGGGCAGAGAGCCAAAATGTTTAGATATGGAATATGGTCACCTTCAATTTTCTCCATCACCAGGAGATGCAGGCACTTGCAAGCACAGGGCTGAGAGCTGTCCCTGTTCTTTACAGGGGAGCTGGACTTAGATGGCCAGTAAGGGTCCCTTCCAACTCAACTGATTCTATGGTTCTATGATTCCATGTCATTTTATCCCCGTGCAAAGGTCTGGTCCTCTACAGGGTGACAGTTCCCATGCTGTCTGATTTACACATGGGCAGAGAGACATCCTCAAGCTCACTTCTAGCAGAGGCAAAGGCTTGACGAACCTGCTTGCCTCTATTTCACCACCTTTCTTTCCTCCATGGTGTCAGCTTTATGTCCTTTTCTTCCCATCCTGTAAACCAGCTGACAGTATGCAGGACGGGTTGCCACTGAGATGCTGGACTTGGTCAGGAATCTCTCTCTCTGGCAGGTTCATCTTGTGGTACCCAGCCCTGCACCTCATCTATCCCACCCATAGCAGCTCAGTCTGCTAACAATCCTAATAATTCTACTTGATCTACCTCCTTTCTGAATAGACATAGAAATGTTAACATTTCTTGGACTCGTATTTCTTAAGGATGACTTTTGGCAGCTCCTCATCATTACTGCTTCGGCTGCATTTGTGCAGACCATTGTTCTTACACCTTCTATGAACTGCTTTGTCTTAGTTCAGATGAGATCATGTCTTGTCCCCTTCCTCACCATTCCTCAGCTCTGCTGCATCTTGTCTGATGCATATTAGAGCCAAATCAGTTGACAAAGTTCTCCCAAAAATTGAACTGCTCAGCCAGGGACTGGCTTGCTTTATTTGTTTATGGGCAATTGGCTGAAAGCTGCAGAACATCCATGGAGCTGGTAAGAATTTTTTTTTGTTTTTTAAAGACTGAAAATACACTAAGCACGAAGATCTCCAGTTTTCATTCCTTTTATTGTTTGGATGGATTCAATGGCTGTCTTAAAAGTTTTTAGACTTCTGAGTTCAGTCTTTCAAAAAGTTAAGGCACCTCAGTGTGTTTGGTTTTCTTGTTTTTCCACGGGCTAATTTTTTCTGCATAACTTCCACCTAGAATTCATTGGCAGCTGCAAGTGGGATTACTGATAACAAGGACGTTCTCAGTTCATCTGTATCTCTCACTCTCTTCAGAGTTTCTTTTTCTTGAGATAGGACTGCATGAAATAAGAGAAAGCACTTTAAGAGTTGACCTTCAATGGAGAGGTTGTATGAACCTGTGAAGTCCTTTCATATGCAATGTTGCTTCTTATTCAACTGTGCCTTTTTCCACCTATTGTTGCCCATGAGTTTGCCAAAGCCCATCTGTGCCTTCTCATAGAAAGTTATGCAGCAGTATCATGGTTCACATCCTCTCTCCTGGGCTTTATCTGAACTTTGTGACATTTTGGCTGTAAGAGGAAGCAAAAGGAAAATGATCTGGGGCAGCATTTTACAGCCTTTGGGGTTAAGGGTTTGGTGTGTGCCTCCTCAGCCCTGTAGCCTTTGTCACAAATGGGCATTGCTCTGGTGGCTGCAAATTGTAAATCATTCAGCATGTAAGGAAGATTTATTTTAAGGCCACGGGCAGATTAAGGAAGGTCTTCACCGTGCCACTTTCCCACTAAGAACACTTGCTGGGGGAGAAATCATGTTGCACTCTCAGGCAAGTCTAGGGAAATTGATGTATTTATTTATTTTTAATATAATGGAACAGGTTTGATTTTTTTTCTTATTGTTATTTTTACTTCTACTGCTGACGGGTTGCCACATTCTGCAGCATAAATATATGGACATATATGATATTTCTGGCAAGCTACGGAGGTGTTCAGGCATCCAGTGTGACTCTCCAGACAGAGTAGATTTTATATCCCATTCCTCTAGAGTATCTTGAAATGAGAAAAAATATTAAACTGTAAAGGAAATGGGTTTGCGAAAGACCCTATAAATACATTTCCATCATGAACAGCCAGGGTTGTCTAAATTTGCCTCGAAACATAAAGTTTCATAAATGGTGTGAGTAAAATAAGAGGGATGTCCATCTCTGTGGATGTCCATTGGAAGGCAGCTCTCCTATTTTTGCCTACAGAGGAGAAAGGTTGAGCCTATTGGACAGCAAATACTGTTGGCCCAGAGGAACGTATTGTTTTGAGGCAGCAGTTCCATTTGTATAACGGTTATTGGGCTCACCCTGTTCCACTCAAACTATTTTTATGGCCTCTCACAGAATCAAAACTTAAGCTTAGGTCATATCTAATGGTGGCAGAGCAGAAGAAAGTAGAGATGGGTTGTTGCAAAGACACATGATTAATTAAAGGAGACTGAAATATTGGAGGTTTTTCCAATAATGACGTGTTGCCTGGAAAGTCTGAGCCAGAAATCTGGTCTCCCTGGTGTTTTCTCATGCTCTTTGGGGTGCATGGAGGTGCATGGACACACAGCTGAGAACCCACCCGTGTCCAGCTTCTGGTCATGTAAAAGCTCACTGAATGAAAAACAGTGACCTTGCCCTGAAAGTCTTACCAGAAGTGTTGTTAATGAGCTTCATTTAGTGGTTAGCCCAGAGTTTATTTGGTGTCTGTATATGAAGGCTGATAGTAAGCAGAGGATCTCCAAATCCTAGTATACTTTTTGTTCAGTGCTCGTAAATATCTTCACTGACTGCTCCTTGATTTGTAAGTGCTTCTTAGAGCAGAGATCTACTGAAAGTCCAACAGTTGAATCTGAGGCTGAGACTTGGTCTTTTGTCAGTGCTAGCAGTCCCCCACCTCACCTGTAGCATTAGGTGGTGGTGCTCCAGAGCAACAGGGGAAATAGAACCAGCAGCTTCCTTGTATCTTTGACACAGCTTCTTCCTAGTGGGTAGAAAAGCCCAAAAGGACCTTTGCTGATGATCTCTGCTGAGTGGACACCTCTTCTCTTCTACCCTCAGGTCTTGGTTTATTGGGCATGGTGGGGATGGGCTGGTGGTTGGACTAGGTGATCTTAGAGGTCTTTTCCAACCTTAATGATCCCATGATTCTATGATTCTAAATTCAGGTTGGCTGGAGTTTTTCTCTACATTTACTTTCCTTTCTTTCCAACCTGGCTCTAGAAAAAGAAACCCCTAAAACTTATTTAAAGAACTCCTTGTAAGCATTTCTTTTTTTCCATTTTTCCTGGATGCAGATCCAGGCTTTTTAATGGCTCGAAGCCAATCTCAACTCTCAGAATCAAAACCAATCTGAAACATCGGGATGGGAACATAATTTGCTCAGATCAGTTGTACCACACCCTCATGCAGGGAGCATTGGCACCCTGACAGAGCTGAAACATTGGTGTGACAACATAGTCTTTTATTTTTGGTGCATTTTTAAGACAAGAGAACCAAGAGCAAGAACTAGACTAGCTTCCTTTTAAGTTTAAGAATGATTATAAACAAGAAAAAAAGTAATAATAAGTCATTCTTTATTTATCTCATCATATTCTGTTGAATGCTCTGATGGTTACCATGGAGTGTCTGGTGTTCTGGCTTCTCCTTGGCAGGAGGAGTCCTCTGTGGTGGAGAGAACAGATAAAATGAGTGGACAGAGTAATGTGAAGCCAATCCCTAGGGCAGGACAGTCAGGAACAGATCTGATGTTGATTTTATATTCACTGGCAGAAGGCAGGAGCTGCTCCTCTGAAGTTAATTGAGTTAACTCAGTCGCAAGCCAAGGCAAAACAGATCTGAATCTGGACCACAGTTCAGAACTCATTTACAGTTTGCATAATGGAATTAAAATAAAGCTTCCAACTCTAACTACAGAAGTAGTCTGCTGAGAATTGGACACCCAGCTTGCTGTTTGGGATTAAATGACACCCAAGACATCAGCCATCACATGAAATGTTTTATCTGTGCCTGCCCAGATTACTCTGTTCTCCCCACTGTGATCCCTTAGCCATACTCAGCTGTTTCAGCTGGTAGGGATTTTCCTTAGCCCCTTCTTTTTTCTTTTTCTTTTTTTTTTTCCTATCTTACTTCTAGTTTTCATGCCAGCTTTCAGGTTTCAGCTAGTCCCACAGTTTCAAAGTTCAAGATAATGTCACCATGTTGCCAGGATTTGAGAGGCAAGTGGGAAAAAGAATGTGAGAAGCTAATGGAAGTTACAGGGGAGCATTAAAAGGACTATCAAGTAAGGTTCAGTGAAATCTTTCCCACAGACCAGGGAAAGGTTTGCTGACCTCGGCATAGAATTTCAGCCTCCAACTGAACTCGATCATGTTTTGCTCATTGAAGGTCTTGAGCTGTTCAGTATGACCTGCAAATCTCACCCACCGTATTTCCATTGTCAAGGGGCTTGGGTTTAGATCTGACATTGTTGTTAAATATTCCTGTTTATGATTATTGTAATGTTAATGCTCTGGTCTGCTCATTTTTGTGGTTTTTGTGTCCTTCTCTAGATTGGTCCATTAGTGTTGCTTTGGGGGCGCTTGCAGAACTGTTTCTTGAGTTGCCTTTGCATCTCTGGTGTGTACCCAACCAGGACTGTCAGCAGGTTGAATGCATCAGTACTGATGGGCAGCAGTGTTGCTTTGAAAGGGAACCAAAGGCAGTATTTGCAAGAGCACAACAAATTTTGTCACAATTTGGAACGGATTTGCAAGACTCCAGAGAGGCAGGGCTGGGCTGGATATCACCTCAGTCTGACACTGCACAGGGGCCAGGAACAAAAGAAAAAGGGAAGGAAGAGCTGAACCAGATGAGCATCAGTAATTAAGGAGTCCTATAAGTTTGTCTTCTTTTCAGGCAGGCTCCCCTATCCAGCACAGATTGAACAGAGCTGGACACTGTTGCATGATTGCACTCCCTCCTAAGCAGAAAATGTTAAGAGCAAATGGGGGATTCAACAAATCCTGTGCAAATTTCTCTTCCTGATTCTCACTGGCTCTTTTTCTTTCCTTTTTTCTTTGGGGAAAAAAAAAAAAACAAAAACATTAGGGTAATCTTAGTACAAGAACCTGGTTGTCAAACCCATTTCTCCAGGGTCCCGCAGAGAAGCTTCTCTCTTTGACCTTAGGAATTGGGATTTTTTTTTTTTTTTTTTTTGCATATGAACTAAAGAATGTGATGGTATTTGATTATATTCCTCTCTCTGGGCAAACAGCATGGTGGGTAACAAGACAGGTGTGCCAGCATCAATATGGAATGAAATCATGACAGCATGAAAACCAACTCCAAGACTTCTATTGATTTCCATGGAGTGGGATTTACTCTTCAATTCACAGGAGGAAAAAAACATTCAGACAAATGACTTCACCCTTCTCCTGCCCCCAAGACTTTGCCTACCATACATAACTCAGGGTGGCTTTTTGCTTTAAATCACTAGCACTACAAAACCAGAAAGCAGAGATCAAGGGGTAGATGGTTGTCTGAACAGCAGTCGCCTCTCTCAAAATGCTTGACAAATGCCAACATTAGGTTTTGCATTGGGCTTCTACATGTGGGGACATGGTATTTTGATGGAAAAAGGCATAGGATTAAAATGTTTGAAATGGATGGGATGAACTTGCACTGGCTTGTGTCTATGTCCTCTGAAGAAGAGATACAATGGCCATGTGAGACTGCTTAAAACAAGTTTAACTAAGAATGTTCTCCAAACAGAGTAGACCTCGGGTACCTAAAACAGAAGGCAAAACAATGACTTCACCAGGGAAACAGCATCCACTTAAAACAGAGCATTACAGCAGGCATGAGCCCTTCTAAATATAGAGCTGGATGCTTCCTGCCAGGCTGAGCTTTTACCTTTTTATTTTTCTCTGTCTAAATTAGTCACTCTTCCTCCAGGGCTCCAGGGAAGGATGAGCAAGAAGATATTTGCTGATAGAGGTGAAATATTTTGACAGATTGGGTTTAAGTAGAGCTGGTGGAAGAGGAAAGGCAGTTGGTGGCAGAAGAAGGTCAGGTGCATCCAAGCACTGTCGCCCACCCCCATGTCCAAAAACATGATGTCAAACTCTTGACATTTGCATGAGCTGAGGCATGCATGAAGAGACAGATCTGCTGCTAAAACTCCTTGCTTCTTCTCAGCAACTTCAGGGTGAACAAACCATGGTTGTTACCAGAAGTGATGGGATGTGGGCATTAGAGAAAGGACTTGGCCATTCCCAGTGGTCTGCCAGTGGGATATTGGCTCCTTTTCTTCCTAGGATGAGCAGGAGGGAGAAGAGCTGGGTTGTGTTCTTCCCCCTCCCACTCCAGTGATTTCATTGAAGTGGATTTAAGACCTCGTTTCACTTCAGAGGAGGGACAAGACTGAAAAAACTAATGGGCAAAACTGTGATTTCTTTGTACGTGTTACGAGGACATTGCCTTGTGTGTGTTGTCAGGCAGACATTTGGTTTACATTCCTCCACTTCTGCTTTCTGTATGGACCAAAGTAATGAGCGGAAAACGACAAACCACGGATGTATGTAAAAAGGGAATTAAAATAAAAAGAAGCCTTTATTGATTCTCATGAAAATATCTCCTTTGTGTCTTTTCCTGCCTATGGACCTCAGAGTCTCTAAAATCCTTTAGGGTCACCCTTAGGTGAACCTGGTGTTCCTGTGTGAGAGGAGGGAGCTCAATGAGATCCTACAGTTCATTGTGGATACAGAAAGATGGGAATGAGTTCATTATGAGTATACAAAGATGGGTAGTAATTATGTGTCTGATGACTGTTCATTGCAGGGAATTTGGACTAGGTGGCTTTTATGGGACCCTTCCAACTCAAACAATTCTATGATTCTAGGACACTTTGTATTGGGTGGTTTTAATACCCATAAGCTTATGGTTTTCAGGATAACAAAGAATAAAATTGGTTGGCTTCAGGCTCTGTTTCTTGCTGGACAGCAGTGTTTAGAGACATGCTAATTCAGATGCTGAAACCCTTCTCCTAAGCACAGCTCAGTTCCAACTACTTATAAAAATTCTGGTTTACCATTGATGAAATTTAAGGACGTTCCTCCCTGTGTCACTGTTTAATTATGGCATTTCTTTTGATGCAAGTGTGCTTCACATAGGAGGAAGAGCTGGGCAAAAAAATGCTCCAACATTTGGTATAATGCATGAGAATGCTCCAGCACGCTCATGTTCCAGAAATGAACTCATGCCATGCTGCTCTGTAGACATGCTAGCATTCCTCGCCTGGCTAACTACAAGTGGAAAAAGGGACTAACCTTTTATCCTCTTCTAAATGATAAGCATTGAATGATTGGCCTGATTTCAAAAAGCACTCAAATCCCAGCAGCAAGGAATGGGAACACTGCTGACCAAAGGCAGTTACACAAACAATTGTTCCAGATGGAGCTCCCCAGGTCTTGGCAGCAAATGAGATGGTTATAGTGCCTTGATCCCATTCATAGACTTACATCAGTATCAGATAACATTCAAGAGAGAGAAACAGAAGACAGAAAGCTTTGTCCCAGTTGCTCTCTGACTTATACACAAGTGACAGCAATCTGGTGGCATGCATTTCCTTACAAGTGAAACCCAATAACGAGATTCCCCTTGAGAAGAACAGCCACAGTGTAGAAGGCATTCTCCCTTAACACACATCCCAGGTGTGCCACTACAAAGCCACTTTGGTGTAATTCAGGAGTACATCTAGCCCTTGTCCTATTTCTATTACTTATGTGCGAGTAAGCTTCACACACAGACTCGAATTTGAACACTGGAACGTGCTGGAGCTCAAATCTCTGTGTTCAGCCAAGCTTTCTTTTACCTGAATGCAAAGGAACAGGGCAGAACACCCTCTAGTCCAAATTCCTCCAGCTCTTCCCAAGCACAGCATGGATAGATGTCTTCAGACCCAACACAACTTGTATGAGGTCCATGTCTATCCCTCATCTCAAAACTGTTTCCTGCACAAACTTTCAGTGGAGTAAATGAGTGCATGACATCTCTCTGGTCATTCCCTTAATTGTCAGATGGAGAATGCCATAGAAAATTGCAGAGAGAAAAAACAAAGCAGTGACAAAAGGCAAAGTGGACAAGGCACCCTTCCATCTCTTGTCTCAAAGCATATTGTAATCTTCGTTCTACTGCTCTCCTAATGTGGCTGCAGTGGCTATTTTGAAGGATGCTCTCATGCCACCTGATACATTGACAGTATTGATGTCAGAAGGGGTGCCTCATTCCATCCACAGCTGCGTGATGCCTTCATCTCACACAGCACAGACAATGCAGGGTGGTTCCCTGGAGTGCTGCCCTTGCAGGGTGAAGACTGTAACTGGGCACAAGCAGATGCTCTGTGAATATGAAATATAACCACCATAAAACCTAACTGATGGAGGCTTTTGCAGAACGTCATCCCTCTGGCTAGACTGTTCTGTACTTTCAAGCACTCTTTGAACGTAAATTCATTCCTCCCATAGCTTTCCCCTACTCATTTAGTCATACCAAAACTAGATGGCTTCAGAGGATCCAAACTTACGCTCTCTATTCCTGTCGTGCACGAGGCTGAAATGAGTGGTGACTCCTTTCACACAGTCCTATCTGAGATCAGGGCCCTTCTATCCTCTACAAACACGCTATCCTAGAATCACAGAATCGTTTGAGATGGAAGGGACCCTGAAAGGTCATCTGGTCCAACTCCCCTGCAGTAAACAGGGACGCTCACAGCTCCATCAGGTGCTCAGAGCCCCATTCAGCTGAACTTCAATGCCTCCAAGCACGGGGCACCCAAACACCTCTCTGAGCAACCTGTGCCAGTGCCTCATCACCCTGACTGTAAAGAGTTTTTTTCCTTATATCCAATCTAAATCTCCTCTCTTTTAGTCTGAAATCATTTTCCCTTGTTCTATCACAATAGACCTGCTAAAGAGTCGGTCCTCTTCTTTCTTATACCCCCCTTTAGATATTGAAAGGATCATGGATTAACCCAACGGATGCCAACTGCCCCCATTCTCCATTGATGGTTTCAAAGCACTCATCTGCTTTCTTCACAGACACCACCACTCAAAGTGTGACTTTATACACCAAGGCTTTTGGGATAGCCAGTGTAGCAGGTTCACTCTGCTGGCCAACAGTAGACAGAGGAGAACAATATACAGTATAGATGAACCTATGGACTGTGGGAATACTGAACCAGAGGTAGACAAGTCAGATTTAGATGCACATAAAAACATGCATATTTTTCCCTTGTGAGAAGCAGAAGGCTCAGTTTGCTGCTGGCTGAAAAACAGGCAGTTCTAAATCACTCCACTTCTCTCTCTCTCGAAGAACAAAAACTCTGCAAAGAATTTTCCATTTTTCCGTGCTCCTCTGAATGCCATGAAGATTAACAAGTAATATTAGCTCTGCTGAAGTGCCTTCATCTGCTCGTGGAAAACAGAAGACATTTAAGCAGCCAAACTTAAGCAAGAAAAAAAAGAAGTTAAACCCAAAATATGTCTGTTTGGAAGCAACACCCCTTTGCAGAAGGGGAAGGATTGATATCTGCCAAAGAGCTAACAGCTGTTTTTATATGCAGTCCTATATACATTTTCTGTAGGAGGGACACTAGATGCAGCAATGGTGAATGATTTATCTGAAGCAGCAGGTGTATTGCAAGCATCCTTTCAATCTGTCATGAGCATGCATGTGGGGAGGGAGGAGAGCTTCGATGAGTGACTGTGGCCACCTATGAAGCAGGATGTAGGCAGTGCTGAGAGCCAACTAGGCTACTCAGCCAGTCTATCTGGAGTTTATCTACCAGTTCTTGTATCAAAATAGCATGTGTAATACTTGTTGAATGTGTTTCATGGACTGATGGGGAGATAACAAACTACCAAAATCACCATTGGAAAGCAGGAGCCTGAAACTTAGGACTAGAGATAATGGCCTCAAGTTGTTCCTGGTTCAGGTTGGATATTAGGAGAAATATTTCTTCTCAGAAGAGTGGTGATGCAGTGGCACAGCTGCCCAGGCTGGTGGTGGGGTCACCATCACTGGAGATGTTCCAGAAACATGGAGACGTGGCACTGAGGGGAGTGGTCAGTGGGCATGGTAGGGTGGGTTGGGGTTGGGGCTGGGTTTGGGGGATTTCAGAGGTCTTTTCCAACCTTAATGATTCTCTGTTTCTAGCTCACATTGTTAAAGTCTGTTCTTTGTGAGTTTAAGTCCAGTTCTTACTATTTTGAGTAGGAATTTGAAGGATGGTCTTTTCCAATCTTAAGTTTAAAGTCTTGTTTTACAAGGTCTCTGCCCCTTTCCATCTCCCTCGTTGTTGCTGTTGTTCTTCCTTTCCCCTGAAGGAAGAACAATCCTGAAGGGCATCTTACCTCACCAGAAAATGACCAAACCAGCCCTGCCATTATAAGGTTTTCTGAGGGAGGCCAATAGGAGGGAGCTGTGTCTGAATGGGAGAGGTGTCATAGTCCTAATGCAAATCCAGGTCTATGATGATCCTAGTGGTGTTTTCCAACCTTTATAATTCTACAGTTCTATCATACAGAGCTGAGGTCAGGGGAGCAGGAGAAAGCATGCCGTGGAGCTAAGTGAATAAACGACCAGAGCTTGCTGGAACATGAAATGCTTTTTAATGAGCATGAGCTTCTCCAAAATGTCAAGTATCATTTATTCACTTATGCCTAAGTCTGAGGAACATCTTGTTTAAATCATGCACAACAGCAGGGCCAGACCCTGTGCTCAAGTAAATCAGCATAATGCCACTGAGCTTCAAGGGATGATGTTGATTTACAGAGGCACAACACAACTGCAGTTGGTAGGGAGGTGCTTGGGCTACCAGCCAGGGTATGGTACAGGAGAAGAGAGAGAAGGTTTAAACGAGTGGAAAAGGTCTGTGACAAGAGGCATGGTCCCAATTCATGGTAATCTGTAATCTGAGCTTTGCAGCCCTTAGAGAGGTTTGCCTTCATGCTCATCCCAACTCAATTTTTTTGGACCTATCATCCAGAGGTGCAGCTGGACAAGGCACTGCCTGAAATTCCATCACCTTCTGTTTTCAACTTGCACTTTCTTAATGATGTTCAATCTCCTGCAGCTTTCTATCAGGATAAACTGCTGCAGGTCTCCCATGTGCTCCTCCATGCCTATGGTCTTGGCCATAGGCTCAACCTTGTTCCAAGGTCTCCCTCTCACTCCGCTGAACGAACCAGGCAACGGTGGTTGTACAGCTGTGAAGGAATGCTTGGAGGAATAAACACCCATTACTTTTTGCCCTTAGAAAATAACACTGGTATTTCATTATTAAATGAACTCCTTTTTTTTTTTCTCCTCCAGCAATTCACTGTGGCATGTTTGGATACCAGAGTTGTATGTACTTACAATGTTGATATCTTCATTTCAAAACCTTGCCTTCCTGAATGCAAGATATTGCAGTTTTTGGTTACTTGCACAGAAACTGTCCTGAATGCCATTACTTGCACCCTGAATTTTCAGAAGGAAAATCTGGGCGAAGGGGTAACCATTTGGTTCTGAGAGAGGACCACAGAATACAGAGTATTTTCAGGATTGCTGCTGGCGAACTCAGTGTGTAAATTCACTTACAAGCTCAACAAATGATGAATAAAAACTAGACAGCTTGCCTGTGCTCTTGAAAAACATTTTGAGTCAACAGTCCAGGTGAAGTCAATAAAACATGATCTCCGATTTTACTTTTGGGAAGACACGGGAAAATAATATCTGTATTTGACTTCAGGTTAGAGTTTGGCCGTGCTTAGTTTTCCTCCACAGCTATGAGGGCTGGAAATTTAATTTGGATTTGAAAGAAAGCTCACTTCTTTGGTAACTACAGAAGTGGAGTCCTGAGAGGGAAATGCCAGCTCTTGGGAAACCAGCAATAAACTTAAAAGAACCAGCAAAGAAGTCTGAGTTATTTGGGGGCATGTCTGGCAGGAAAAAGCCAAAAGAAAGAAGGCATGAGTCTAAGCCAGGGGGATCGAACTAATCCAGCACAACTATTCTTGTTTATGATTGTGTAAATATTTCTGGTCAGCTCCTATCTCCCAGCTTGATGTCACCAAGTTCTAATCTGCACAGTTAGGAAAGCACATCTTTGTTGCATTCTCTATGAGTGATTTCCCTAGACAAAAGAACTGGGAGGTTTTGGAAGTCAGTTCTTTAGTTTCTGAAAAGAAATAAAATGTTGAATCTCTGGAATGCTGCCGAAGTCCTGCTTTCCTTCATTCCCTCAGTAATCACATCTATGCTGGAGGGTTTGCCTTGCCTTGGATTTAGCTCTGTCCTGCTTTCTTTGTTCACGCTCCCACCATCTTTCTTTATCTTGCTCTGGGTTTGAAGGAAAGATAATTTCATAAATCTCCCCATGTGTCTGAAATATTCCTTGTTTGCAGCCTAAAAGTAGCAATTAACCAAAACCTTGTTCAAAATTCATTCCAAGCTGGCAAACATCCAGTGGCAGCCAGAGAGCACCGTGTTGTACTATGCCTATTTTTAACCCTGGTATTTCGTATGGGGAATACTTCTTCAGAGAGAAATCACAGAATCACAGAGCGGCTTAGATTGGAAGGGACACTAAAGATCACCCAGTTCCAACCCCCACCACGGCCTGGCTGTCTCCCACCAGCTCAGGCTGCCCAGAGCCCCATCCAGCCTGGCTTTGAGCACCTCCTGGGATGGGGGACCCAAAGCTTCTCCGGATGGCAATGCCAGATCTCATTTCCCTGTGAGAAAGAATTTCATCCTCACCTCTAACCTAAATTTTCCATCTTTTATTTTAAAGTCATTCCCCTTTTATTTCAATGGGAACTTTCAATGTGACTCTCATGATTAATACACCAACTAAGTAGTTCCTTTAGATTCATGTGACACTGAGAAAGATAACCAGCCAACACAGGGAAAAGAGTGATTTACACATGGGTAGTGAGATTAGGAATTCACTAGGAAAACAAATAGGCTATTTTGCAAGGATATGAGGCTGAAGTAAGACAGCTTGAGTTTGGAATATTATTCCCCCATTCCTCTCCCTTCAAAGTGCCACAATCAGTTCAATTTTCAATTAACGTACTTTCCAGTGATATTTGAGTGTGCCACATTCCCCATTGTTCCATTACAAACTGGAAACAACAGTCCTCTCTCAGACCTCAGCCCAGACAACCAGGAGAGCAGAATAGAAGCACACATGATGGCAAGTCTGGAAGAACTCAAAATTAGGTTTGTCACATTCCTGTAGTAGAATAATTTAAGCTGGAAAGAACCTGCAGGTGTCATTGGGTCCAATACTCTGCTTGAAGCAGGGCTATCTTTAACATCATACTCAACCTCAGAGGGTATTCAGGACCACGTCCTCTTAACTTCTGAATATCTCCAGTAATAAATATTCCACAGCCTCACTGCACACCTTTTCTGTCCAGTCTCATAGTAATATACTCTATTTTTCTAGTATTAATAAGAAACCCCAGGCAATGCAAGTCAATTTTACTTCATTCTTCAGCTGCCTTTCAGTTTTCAGCCTCTCCCATTTATTTTGACTGGGAAGTGCCAAGAACAGACATTGTTGAGAGAAGATTACATGTCTCAGCCCACTGAGACATTCATGTCCACTATGAATAATTGGAGGGGTCCTATTGGTAGAGTGCTTAAAATTCTCTGACCATAATCCTTATTAGGACTGACTGGTAGAATGAATGACTTATTGTCAAATCATTGTGTCACAGCGAAGATGTGAGAGGAACAGTCTGACAGAGACAGACAATCTTCTGATGGAGAAGGTAAACCCAGGTGAGTAACTATTTAGCATAGCTTTAAATAGGAGACAAGGAGGGCAGAGAATGCATCTCTGTCTTACAATCAAGCTCCCAGCCTGGAAGTCATCAGGAGATGCCACACAACAAGTCCCTTGGGTCTATCCCTGAGTTTGTCATTGCTCCAGGACTCCAGTGGGCTGCAGGAACTCATGGGATGCCTTGAAGGATCTGGATAGACGTCTACTGAATATTTCCATCATGGGGAAAGTCAGATCTCAGAACTCATATTTTAACTTACCAAGCGTATCAGAAGAGAGTTGTACAGACTCAAGTCAACTCTTAGTTTTGGCCTCAGAGCACAAATTTGGGCTTCACTCAGCAGAGAGCATCCTGTCTCCAGTTCCTCCCGTGCAAACACAAACGTGAGAAGCAGCCAAGCCCACAGTGCTCACAATTTTAGGTCAGTCAGCTTTACTGAGTGCTGTCCCCTGTGTGAGGCTGTTTTTCTTTGCAAGATTTTCAGACAACATCCGTTCCTCCTCCTGACACAAACCACACTACATCTCTTTTGTGGTTGTTCCTGGCTGACCAAATTCCCCTTGTACACGATGTTACAGCTCACGTTCCTATCTGTACCATCTCTGCAGTCACATGCTCTTATCTGCATTGGGTTGCTCTTGGTTTCCTTGCCTCTGACAAGTGTGGTTTTCAGCTGTCAACTTAACAGCTTTGCTCTTCATACTCTGTGCTTTTGCCCACGGTTCTATGTGAGATGAGTTCCAAAAATGCCTCTCACGATACCGAAACCAAGACAGAGTTGTCACTCCAGACATACCCTGTAGACCTCTAAAATATAATCCTCCCATCTCCAGGCTGCCTTTGAGCATCTGTAGAAAGAGTTTACCCACTGACACATGCATTGTCACACAAAATTACATTAACACATCCCTGAGATGAATGGTGTGGGCTGCCCTACAGCCCACTTCTGTTGCAAGCCCTCTGAGATGCTGGCATGGAGCTGGATGAATAATGGGAGTTTTGCTTCAGTGACTGAATCATAGAATCATCAATGCTGGGAAAGATCTCCAAGATCATCCAGTCCAAATGTTCATCTCCCACCAATATTTCCCCAATATACCAATTCCTTTAGTACATCTGAGCTGAAAACAGAGGAGAAAGGGGGAAGGAGGAGAGAAGAGCTCCGCAGGCAATATAAAATTCTCTGTCAATTGACAGTTTAATTTTGGACTTTTCATTTTCAGTCAACCTGAAAAATGTTGTTGGGCCCAAAATTCAATGGGTTCTTCAGGTTGAAATTCTTTATTTTTGAATGTCGAAGCACAGAACTTTGCTCTCAATTCCACATGGTGGTCCTTTGGCTCTAAGACTACCTTTTTCCCATGCTTTGGTGTTTTTCCTCTGTTCAGGTTTCCTGATAGGGTGGGAGGGCTGCCCCTCCACCTACCAGGGCAGTATGCATATAGTGTGAGCCTTACAGTGGGGGTTTTGTGACTTACAGATAGAGCATGATGCTGCGTGGGCACGCAACACCTACTGAGAGAGCACTGCAATATGGTTCCAAATCCAGCATGCTTTATTAGCATTTCACAAAACACATAGCATATATAAGGCTAAGACATAATAATGTGTTTCACACTTCCTACAAATGCAAATTATTTCCCAGAAAGTGGTCCACAGCAGCTTAAGATGCAGGTGTTGCTCTTCAGGCTCATACATGCACAGGTAGGTGTAGCCCATGGAACATCATCAAGGCAGTGCCTCCTTGGAACAGTGGTGAAACTGGCCTCTGGAGATCCTGTCCACTGAGAATTCATCTTTATGGGTCTCACTGTGAGCTCAAGGACTCAGAATTCCAGCCCTGCTCTGGGTTCAGCACCTGGGTTCCCAGAGGGATCAGTGACATTGACAGTGGGATTGAGGGCATCCTCAGCAAGTCGGCTGATGACACCAAGCTGTGTGGTGCAGTTGACATATCAGAGGGATGGAATGCCATCCAGAGGGACCTAGACAGGCTGTGCAGTGGGCCCATAAGATCCTCATGAGGTTCAACAAAACCAAATGCAAGATCTTGTACCTGGTTCAAGACAACATTCACTACCAATACATGCTGGATGATGAAGGGATTGAGCACAGCCCTGCCTAAAAAGTCCTGGGGGTACTGGTGGATGGCAGCTGGACCTGAGCCAGCAATGTGTCCTCACAGCCCAGAAAGCCGACTGTATCGTGGGCTGCATCAAAAGAAGAGTGGCCAGCAGAGAGAGGGAGAGGATCTGCCCCTCTGCTCTGTGCTGTGACACCTCACATGGAGCACTGCGTCCAGATGTGGAGTCCTCAGTACAGGAGAGACATGGACCTGTTGGAGAGCATCCAGAGGAAGCCCATAAAAATGAGTCAAGGGATGCAACACCTCTCCTACGAGGACAGGCTGAGAGAGCTGGGGCTCCACAGCCTGAAGAAGGCAAAGCTGCGAGGTGACCTGAGAGAGGTCTGCCAGTATCTGAAGTGGAGCTGCAGGAAAGGAGGGGACAGACCCTTTAGCAGGGTCTGTTGTGATAAAACAAGAGGAAATGGTTTCAAGCTCAAAGAGGGCAGATTTAGGTTGGATATAAAGAAAAGGCCTTTTACAGTGAGGGTGGTGAGGCACTGGCCAGGTTGCCCAAGCTATGGTAGATGCGTCATCCCTGGAGACTTTCAAGGTGAGGCTGGATCAGGCCCTGGGCACCTGATGGAGTTGTAGGTGTCAGTGTTCATCACATGAGAGTTGGACTAGATGACCTTTAAATGTCCCTTCCAACTCTAAGGATTCTATGATTCTAGGATTAATTACACTCATTCCTTAATAGTCCTTGCCCAGGGCTATGCTGTACTACTGAAAACCATTGATACTTGAACTTCTGTGATTCATATCAATGTAATTTCTGTTCTTCACCTACATGACTCCATTAATCCAACACGCCACTTCTTTATGGGACAAATCCTGCACAGTCCCAAAGTGGCAATAAAAAATCAAATAAAATAGAGAGCCCCAATCCATTCTTCCCCCTAATAAACCAATAAACGTTCATTTGCCTTAGTGCTGTTCAGACTTTGGTGAGCACTGTGGGGTTTAGAGACTGCAGACATGAATTTCAATGGATTTGCTTGTTTGTAGACCAGACTAAGTAGGAAGTAGCAGGATAGCACAGGCACCATGTAGTTTGTATAGGATAGAAGGTTGAGAGGAGCCTCTCCCACACCTACGCACATTGTATGGGCACTCACAACAGTGCCCAGGTATCTTTAATACTTCCATACTTTCTGTGCTGATTCTTCCCCCTCATGTTGATCCCTCAATCTTTCTCCCTTTCTACATTTACATCTCATTTTCCTAGCCTGTACCTGGACTCCATATTCCCAACAAGAGGTGCTGCCCCAAGAATATTGATCTCCAGGCAGAAAAACGCCCACCCACCAGAAAAGTGAAGTTCCACATTCCCAGACATCTCAGCATCCTTTTCAGGCTGCACATCTTGCTTGCACATTCTTTGGGAGATCTCAGAAGCATTTGTTAAAGTAATTAACACCTGCAAATGTCTCTTTCAATACTGGTGGTTAAATTACTTCAGATAAATCAAATTATTCCACCAATGAGAGCTTTTTCCCTTTTTTTTTTGGCATAGACTACTTTTATTTTATAGTAAATAGCATGAGCATCATTTCTTGTATTAGTTCAGGAGAACTACTTAGCTTTGGAATACATGATGCTGCTGGATGGAAAGTGAACCCTGGGGACCCTGGGTTGCTCAGTCCACAGTCCTCAATCAGTTTATATTACTGGAAGGAAAATGATCTCTGAACAAACTTTCCTGAATGATGTGAACATGCTTTACAGGCTGTATTCTTCCAACACAGACAGGCAGCCATGTGGGATGCAGTAAACAATATACCTGTCACTCATTGTGCAAGATGGTGCAAAAAAAAAAAAAGGAAATAAAATTGAGAAGCCCAAACAGTTCAAAGAACTGAATTGCCTTCCTCGTCCTGCCACAGCTACAGTAGTTGACCCACACCTGCTGCACTTTGGTTCCTCAGCAGTGAACAGGGGTCCAGGACAAGGCAAGCATGGGAGAGGCAAGAGGCTAATGATGCCAGATCATAGAGTCATGGATTTGTTTGGATTGGAAGGGACCCTGAATGGCCATCTGGTCCAACCCCCCTGCAATGAATAGGGACACTCACAGCCCCATCAGCTGCTCAGAGCCCCATCCAATCTGATCTTGAGTGTCTGCAGGGATGGGGCACCACCACCTCTCTGGGCAGCCTGTGCCAGTGCCTCACCACCCTTATTGTAAAAGGGTTGGTTGGGTTTTTTTTGTTTTGTTTTGTTTTTTAAGTCCAGTCTAAATCTCCCTTCTGAAGATCCATCTCTGAATTGCTCATCAGGCACCTGGCACCAGCTGATCCCAGCTCCAATAGGTTCTGAAAAGTAGAAGATGATAAAGTATTTCTAATGTCCTTTGGAAAAGCAGTTCAGCAGGCCCCTATTTTTGAGGCTCTGTCTAAATGATCTTTGCAGAGTAATGAACTTAATTTACCTCGAAGGGATGAGCTGTTTCTAGTGTGATTCAAAGTTACAGCCACAGGGACTGCTGCCAAGGCAATCTCATTCATGTGTAATTCAGTAATTCCCTTCCCTGCCTTCGAGCTAGGGCTATGTGAAGCCTCTGAATGCCACTGAGGTGTGCAGCATTGTGAACAAAAAGCATACTGTAGGACAACACTCACCCACTAGAGATGCCAGGCCTAGGAAACAGAAAGAATTCAATAGATATCAGCACAGTAAAAAAACGAACACCCAGCAGCTTTATTGAATACATCCAGCTTGGGATCAGGAGTTAATGAAAGTCAGAAGAAGATCCAGCCCTTCGTGTGCTGCTGTTTGGAAGAAGGCTTCTCAGCATTTCCAGAACCTCAGGGAGAATCACAAAAGATGGGCTTCTGCAGGATGCAAAAAGCTGTGAGCCATTGCAAGCCTCAGTGGTGTGCAAAAGCAATTTGATCCCAAATGAAGCTTGTGTTTCTTCCAGTCTCTAAACTGAGCGCAGACACTCGGTTAAAAGCCAGGATGATTCCTAACAGAGATTTAATTTTTACGATCTCAGAGAGTAACTATAAGGAACTGAAAAACACTTTTATTATCTTTTCTTTTTTATATTTATTTTAAGCATAGTGTCAGATTCTCCGTGACTCCAATTCAGTGCAGTTCTGAGAACTGCAGCTACAGAATTGACTCAGATTTTAATAGGACTTGCTGCTCCTGCAGAAGATTTGTTACCATCGAACACAAGGTAACAGAATCAGCACAGAGAAGGCCGTGAAGTGGGAAGGATGATGACACGCATGAGGTCACATCTGAAGATCTCATTATCCCCTCTTGCTTTTAACCCTACAAATCTTTAGGAGGTTACTTGAAGGTTTTTATAGGGAGCCATAACACTCTTTCTTTCTTTATTCTCTGCCCAGACAACTGTTTTACAACAGGTGATGAACAACTGGCCTTCATTATGATATGATTGCATTACCCTTTGGTTCAAATCCAATTATATGGGCATCTTCCTTCTCCAAATATCTCTGATTAGTTTATACCCCTTTGAAATTATTCATTTCCTCAGCGAATGTCCTCTTCCCTGGTAAATAGGACATATTTATATACATCTCCGACCTCATTAGACTTGCACAAGGCCAGGAGATGTTGTCCACTTTCCAGATTTAAGCAGATGCCAGGGGATTGCTCTCTGCAGCAAAGTGATTTTATCATCATTCCTAATGCTCTGTATACCCAAAGATCTTTTTTAAACATCCCCCTGTGTGCATCTCTCCTCACTGTTTTGCTGATGAGTGCATTTCTCTGCCCCTGGCATGTTTACACCAAGCCTATTTCATAGAGGAGATTTCCAAAAGCCTGGAAGCTGTTAAAGCCCTACATTCCCATGAAGCCTATGGAAGTGCTTACTTTGCACTGCTGAAATTTCCCCAAAATAGGTTTTCCCTGATGGCTTTCTCCCAAGCCCTTTTTCTCCCCATGTGCAACAGCCATCCAAGAAGCTTGTATGAGCACCAGCACCTCCGTTTCCATTAGGATATGCCAGATTAGCCTAAACTGGTGAATCAGTTTCTGTATTCAAGTTTAGATTATTATTTCTTCTTAGCAAGGAACTGAACTCTGGAAAATGCTCTGGGTCTAAACTCAACCAAGCAGAGGTTAAAGACTCTGCTCCTCCATCTTCTTTTGACTCAACCTCCCTCTAGGTTTGGAAGCTGGCATCACCAAGCAAACAACAGGAGCTAGAAACCAGGAGCCAGAAACCAGGACCCACCAGTTCAACCAGGGGTCCCTCAGGCGAGCTCTGAATGGATTTGCTCTGAAGGATGACGCCAGACTTCCTCACTCCTGGCAACCATCACTTCCTACAGAGGTTCAGATCGGAAGCCCTGTAAGGAAAGCTTTGTAGAAGCCATGACTGCATTCAGAGCACTCTGTCCATTGGAGCTGTACTAGCTTTGAAGCATCCAGGGATTTTAGTGCTGGAGGATTGGAAAGGGTCAAAAGGACACAGTAGGTGGGCATGGTGGTGCTGGGTCAGCAGTTGGACTAGATGATCTTAGTGGTCATTTCTAACATTTGTGATTCTGTGATTCCACAATGCAGAGCTGCCTGCACTGCCCTGGGGGAGCTACACCTGGAACAGCTTCCTTGCATTGTCTGGGTTGTGCTAGCCATCCTAAGCCAAAGCAACACCAGGTAATGCCAACACTACCATAGGATGGTCACATTAGCCACACATTGGCTAAGAGAACAACCACATCAGCTCTGACCAGAGCAAAAGCAGAAGGCTCACAAAATCCCTCATGCAACTTTATGCCAGTGAGTCTGATGCTCACAAGCAAAGCACTCCGCAAATATCTAATGGAACTTGCAGTGGAAGGCAATAGTTTAAGGACTCACATGGGAAGCTTAATAATATCTCAGTTTATCACAGCCAGTAATAACACTATTTTTCCCACTGAGGGAGAAATTTTAATACTCTTATTATAAAATATATCTTGGAAAAGCAAACAAAGATGTAATTACAGGATTCTGTGTAGCTGAGGAGTTTTCAGATAAAGAGTAGAGAAAAGTGTTCAGCACAAATAAGAGCCAATCACTGCCTAATTTGTTTGCAAAATTTAACAAACCCTGCTGAGCACCTGGGGGATGCTATTGCAAAGGAAGCCCATGATTAATTCTCAGACTTGTAAGCAGATTAACTTTCCTGTGTCTAAAGCTCATGCATTTTATATTACTCTGCAGGAGGAGAAACCAGTGGTTTGTGTCCCCAGCTTCACCTTATCTGACACAACTTCTTCATCCATCAGGAAGCAAAATAAAAGAGGTTCATTTGTTAAGTGCAGTCGGCCTCCCATCGAGATCCTAGGACTCATCCTGGATTTGAATTCAAAGCCAGACAGGAGGAAGTCACCCTGCCTCCCTTACAACCACAGGGAACATCCCAGGTCCAGTGGGGTGAATGATCTCATCTAATTAAAGGCTCCACAGAAGATGATGCATTGTGTCTTGGACCTCTGATGGATTAAAGTGAATGCCAGAGTTAAAAAGAGGGCAGTTCATCTGACTCCTGGGCATCCACTTGTGACCACTGACAAGACTGGGATATAGTGGCATAGCTTTTAAGTGCAGACTTCCCATGTTTTCATGGCTTATTTGTATGTAATCCTAGAACAGCTTAGGTTAGAAGGAACCCAGAATATTATCTAGTTCTAACACTCCTACCAAAGGCAGTGATATCTTTTATCTCCACTGGTATACCCATCATAGAATATCCCAAGTTGGAAGGGACCTGTAAGGATCATCGAGTCCAACTCCTGGTTCCACACTGGTCCACCCAAAAACAGACCACATGTGCCAATGTTTTTACGTGTATCATCACCAGCACAGCCCTTCCGTGGGAGCTCATCCAGTCTCCACACCTTATTTGTTTTTCAGAGAGTAAAAGCACTATCTTTTAATTGAATTATTGTTTGTTTGTTTTTCTGTCTTGAAGCCTCAGGTATAGTCTGAATCCGTCCTGTTCTCCCAGAAATTGCATGAACCCAGAAAAGCAAGAAATTGGTTAGAATCGTAGAATAGAATCACAGAATCATTAAGGTTGGAAAAAAAACCCAAGTTCTCCAAGATCCCCAAGTCCAACCCCAAACCATCCCCACTGATCTCATCCCTCAGTGCCACATCACCACAGTTCTGGAACACCTCTAGGAATGGTGACTCCACCACCTCCCTGGCAGCCTGTGTCAATAACCACTCTTTTTGAGAAGTAAAAAATGTTCCTGATATTCACCCTGAACATCCCTGGTGCAGCTTGAGGCCATCATTGCTTATCCTATTACTGTCACTTAAGAGAAGAGCCCAACCTCCATATCACTACAACCTCTATTCAGGGAGTTGTGCAGTAAAATGTTGTCTCCCCAGAGCCTCCTCTTCTCTAGACTGAACTCCAACAACCTAATACACAAGTGACAGCAGAAATACTTTTAATAGGAAAGTGAATACTACAACCACCAGCCTTCCATCCTATAGATATATCCCAACAAAAACCATAGAATGGCTTGAGTTGGGAAGGGACCCCAAGGATCATCAAGTTCCAACCTCCCTGCCACATGCAGGGCCACCAAACTCCTTGTTTAATATTATATCAGGCTGCCCAGGGCCCCATGCAACCTGGCCTCGAACGCCTCCAGGGATGGGGCATCAGCCTCCCTGGGCAGACTGCTCTAGCACCTCACCACTCTCTTTGTAGAATCCTCTTGGTTCTTTGGAAATTTCTTCTCCTACAGAAAATTACATCTTTTCAGGCCCCTTCTATGCTAGGCATGAAGCCCAGTGAGCACATTAACCTGTTTAATCACAAGACTGGCTGGACTTACATCCTTGGCCTGGACTCAGGTCATTATGCCCATCAGCAGATGATGTTCTTTTTTCCCTGACAGTCAGCTCTCCCTTCTTGACACATTACCAGAACCTGGTAAAGCAGCAGTGCTTCCTGAAAACAGTTTTTACACACCCAGCAAGAAGCACACCAAAGTGACAAGGGTGAATCATTAGACGTGAGATCAGCAGCCAGAAAAGAATGCCTCGCTCTCAGTGAAACAGAAGCATGGAAACAAAAGAGAATGAATAAAAATGAAAAGCAAGATTCTAATGTATGTACTCACTGAGTAATTATAATGGCAAAGGCACACAGCGAGCTGAGAGCATCCACTGGAAAAAAAAGTTGAATACCAAGGAAGACAAATGTCAGGTCTATTTGCTAAAGATCTCAGTTCTGTCTAATTTCTGAGCAAGGCATGTGAACTACCCAGAAATCCCCTGTATAGGAAGGTACATTCAGGCAAGCATTTGCATTTCTCCACTGAGATTCTCAACATATGATTGCAGCCTCCAGGAAAGCAGAGGGCAGGCAGTGAGCAGGCAGTTGGCAGGAACCTTCTGAGGCTCGCTCAGACTGATATTTCACCTGCAAATCTCACATTCACAGCTGAATTTCCTCTGCTTTGATAATGCTTTAAGCATCTGCTTGGCTTTAATTGTTACAACTGGGGAAGCACAGTGTTACAAATACAATGAGTATAATCCCTTTCCTTTAAATCTTCCCTGTATAAATAATCACAGAAATGAAAAAAAAAAGGTAAGAATTTGAACATATCTTTCTTTGTACCTTCTTATAGAACAGTGCTTCTGGATATTAAACATTTTTCAATTACTTTTTTTCTCTTCAGTTGCAAGAGTCACTATCCTGTCTTAATTCTAGCTATTTGAATGACAGCCTAAAACTTCTCCAAGGGTGAAGTTATATTACTTTCTTTCAGTCTCTGTTTTCCACTAATGATTTTTGCTGCTATGCACTGTGAAACACCATGATTCCACCCCCCAATCATTTTCTATTGTCAGTAAGTTTCTAAAAGTTTCTATTGTCAGAAAGTGTCTAAAAGAGCCCTCATCATCTGAAATACCCACCAGCTTAAGTCAATCAACTCATTTTTTGACAAGTACCCCAAGTTTGGGATTATCGAAGACAAGTGAAAGCCATGGATCAACGGAGGCCCAAATGGTTGAGGGCCATGAAAACTGTGCTGTAAAATTGATCTTTGAAGGGAATTCTGGGGAAAGAAGTGCAAGGGAGCTTGGAAGGAAAAGAGGCGCAGAAATAAATTTGTAAGAGGTGTAGCTACTGTAAAATCTCTCTCTGATTTTGAAGTAAAGTTTCCATGCCTTTGCAAGAGACCAATATGCCTGTTCCCCACCACTCCTCCTCCATCCTTACACCTGAACACAAGCTCATCTGATAGCCTAAGCAAAGACTGTGACAGGATTTGAGATGCTACGGCAGCTGGTTCAAGCAGCATCCTGGCTAACTTCATAGAATCATAACGTCATCAAGTCATGACAGTTGGAAATGACATCCAAGATCACCAAGTCCAACCCCAGCCCATTCCCACCATGCCCACATCTCCTTGCAGGCATCATAATATAGAAGAGAGCTTCATGGGTCAGCAATCTCTTAAACTTTCCAAGTTTCATTCTATTGGAACTTAATCTCTGCTGCAAATTACATCAATGATGTCATTTAAAACTGGATGGAGCTTCTTTATGGAAGAAGAGGCTTCTAGATACAGCAGTACAGTTACAGTGGAAGCATTGCTCCTGCACAAAAAAAAAAAAGAAAGAAAGAAAGAAAGAAACCAACAAAATACCTCTTCCTTCTTCCCTCATTTTATTCTATTTTGGTTTGTCTTCAGGGTAGAAGCATACCTGGTGAAATTGAAGAGAACTTATTTGATGTAAAAATATCTAGTGGAGGCAAGTTCTTCTGTCTTTTCCCTGAGGGTGGGTGCTGAATCCAACCCCAGGCAGCTTTATCTTAGTTAAGGTGAAAAGCAATCTGTGTTTTATCTCCTCTAGGGCTACAGAATAACAGATATAACTTTGCTCAAAATACGAGGCCATTTCCACACTAGTCTCCAATTTCCAGCAGTTATCTTACTAAGACTGCCATATTTGTTGTATTCACAGCATTGATTTGAATAGAGCAGTTACTCCCAGGAGTTCTTCCTAGCTTGGTTTGCTTGTGTTTAAGAATGGACTAAGAAAATTCACAAGTGTGATGTAGCATATCTGTTCCAGAAAAAAAAGAAGATGCAGAAGTTGTATGATGGAGAATGGACACTTTCAGATTAACTAAAAGCAGTTCCTTATATAGAAAATTACCTCATTTGGAAATGAGCTCCTTTCTAGAAAGCATCTCCATAAAAAGAAGAGAGAGAAGAGCCAGAGATAAAAACATGTTTGCATCCACCACTTATTTAAGTGGAAGCCTTTTTAAAATGCATGCTGTTTGTTGCTATGAGTTTTAAATCTAAGATTTCTGATTATCCTCAATTACATACAATTACTTGATTAGACATGAGGCAGACCTGGGCTTTTACTGGAATCACAGCTTTCATGACTCACAGTGGTAAAATGAGCACTGCAAGTTAAATGACATTAATCACTGTTGTATCTAGATGCTCTCCAGAGAAAAAAATGGACCAAGTTACACTGAATCCAATAAAGAAGCATTGGTTTGTACTGGGCTGGGATTCCATTTCTGTGATGGTAACAGGATTAAAAACATATGATATATAATAAATCAGAGGCTGTTTGGACCAGTTACTGCTGTGTTTAGCTTCTGCCTCCCTTGATTTTGCCTCATTGTTTATTATCAAAATAATACAATTAAGATCATTGGGTTACCAGATAAAGCCCTCTCTAGCTACAAGCTGTAATAGCTAAACCATCTGTCTAAGGTATTAAATGAGCACGCTGAGTAATATATCTGCATTTCAGCTTCCAGTCCATTACAGAGCCACTACAAGGCCTCCTTTAACCTTCCACTGATGCAAGAGTTGTTGTTCTTTAGGAATCACACTTGTAAGAGAAATAAGTCCCTCCCTGACACCACAGAGAGAAACCCAGATGATGGATGCTTAAACAGCAATTTCCTCACCTCTATCCATTGATGAAAGCACCACAGGATGTGGTGGCATCCATCCCAGGTTACTTTGATGGCGCCCACACCACCTCGGTTGGTTTGGTGGCACCCCCACCATGTTCCTCTGATGGTACCCACGCAAAGTTATGCCTAAATTTCCAAATGAATTTCCCTGAACTTGCTGCCCAAAGATCTCCAGGGAATAATTCAGGGTGAGAACCAGGCCTTTGTGTTCTGGTTTGCCTTCTGGAGAGTCCTGTCTGTCCAGGTGCCACTCCTGGAATAGAAGGGTGTTTCTACAGCCATGCCATTGCCCTCTCACCCAAGGGCAACTGCAAAGCAGCCACTATTGGAGAGAGAAAAATAAAACTTGTTCAATCATCTGCAAGCAGCATCACTCAGAGAGCTGGGATGGGGAGCAAAATGAAGTGGCAAGCTGTGAAATACTGACCTAAAATGTAGGAGGAAATTGCACTCAAGGGGAAATGTAACTCTTACCTTCAAATGGATTTGTTGGAATAAATGAGCTGGGAGAATTCAGCCTTCTCTGTACCTTGTTTTTGTATATATACTTCATATATATATGCATATATAGATACACAATTTATATTTGTGTTTTTGAGACGTGTGGTTATTTGAAATTCAGTCAGTTTCTGGAGGCCTTTTGCTTTGAGGTTCCTGAGTTCATAAGTGGAAGTGCCCACCATCCTTTCTCAAACTGACTGATCCCCATGTGTATCTGTGGTTGTTTCTTGCTGAACCTGCTCCAAAATATACATTTTCTATCTTTTGAAGACCTTCTAATTTCCCCTCTGAATTGATCTGTGCTGACTTTATCTACATTTGCCCTTGTGTTGATATGCTGCTTGAGTTTCACCAACTCTTCCTTCTTACTGACCTTTGTACATAAAACCACAGCACTTATATCCCCACTATGCACTTTTTTTTGCTGATCAAAACTCACATATTACTCCATTTTGACCTCTTCTCTATTACCAGTACTTACATGGTCAAACCTCTGCACCATTCCTACTTCAAAGGCATATTCCTTGATCACAGAAGACAAGGACAAGCCACAAGAAAGCCAGATAGGTTCACTTCATTGTCATACATGCCTTCAACAAATGTATGCAACCCAATGTTTGTTAGATATTGCAGGCTGTCTCAAAGCCTCCGAGACCCAGACAGAATCAGGCTCACCTCATTCTTTAACGTCCCATCTCACAGAACACAGTGATGGTCTGTGCACAGTCTCATTATGCCAAGCATGACCTACAGCCCAGCAGAAGGGTTCCCCACAACATTTACATGGCTTGGTTAGACCATTTTTATTCATGGCTCACCGTCTAGTTTGGAGGAAAAAATGCCAACAAGCATCTAAGTATCTAAGCAGAATCTTCCAGCAGTGCCTCACTGCTCGCTCAGCCCTGCCAATCATGGGTGTTTCAGCCCACACCATCCCTGGAGGTGTTCAGAAAAAGGTCAGATGTTGCATTTAGGAACACGGTTAGTGGCCATGGTGAGGATTGGTTGGGGTTGGACTCGGTGATCTCAGGGCTCTTTTCCAGCGTTAATGGTTCTACGACTCTATGATTCTACTTTATGGAATCGAGCACGAACTGCTGATGGTGGGTACACTCCCTGTGTTTTGAAAGGCCAAGTCAGTCGGTACCCAGGAAGCACTCACTGTGGAGAATTCATTCATTCATGGATTTCTTTCCCTGGACTGCTCCGGTAGTCTCCTGCTTTCCTTCTCACTCCTTTGCCTCATGTTCACTGCAGAAGGGAAGAAACATCTGCTCCTCCCCTGTTTACAACTTTCAGAACACTTCACTTCATGCTTTTTTTTTTCTTGGCCAAATCTACACCACTTCACAAAAGTAAATATGGTCAAGCATGTTTTCCTAAACAGGACAGAAAGTACAAATTCAGTCCTTGGAGGCACATACACACAAAGCACGTGAGAGAAGGTCAATCGTTCATCCTGTAGTTACCCTTCCTGCTCCTTAAGTGCAGCATTGTCTTCAAATTCACCGAGGATGGGGAGATTTTAGCACAAGCTGGAAGCTGGCTCTGTTGAACAAAAAGGCAGCAGAGGGAGGAAGAACTAACAAGCTTCTTTGTGGAGGTCTTGTGGCTGTTGGTCTTGGTTCAGTTCAGCACACACTGTGCTCATCTCATTCTTGCTGGCAAAGCAAAGGGTTTGCTTGGGACACTAATTTTAAAGCACGACATACTGTGATGCCTTACTGAAGTTAGGATTTAACAAGCAGATTGCAGACACAGCCTCCCACAGCATTCTCCTGGAGAAGCTGCAGTCCATGCCTTGGATGGGTACATTCTTTGCTGGGTAAAGAACTGGGCCTAGCCATGGATATCTGCAGCACTTAATCTCCCTTCTAGACGGAGGCATCCCTGTGTACATGAGACCATACAGACAAATTTCAGTAGAAAAGTATCCCTATTTGTGTGAGTGTGGAGTTCTGTCCCTACTTGGGCTTCCTCAAAGGTGCTTTTTTAAAACTGGTTCCTCTGCAGGAAGCATCGTTTTTTATCTGTTCTTTCTTTCTCTTGGTTTATTTTCCTTCACGTCTTCTCTGCAAGTTATTGTTCTGCAAGAACAAATAACTGGAACAAATTAATGGACCATTTTATCTCAAGGCAACAAAGAAGCATTAGATAATTTGAGATTGATTTCCCATACAACACAGTGTCACAACACAGGGCTTTCCTTCTGCAATCACTTGGCTCCCTTCCATCTGTTTCTCACTACTTAATAGTTCCTGGGACTTCTTTCCCTCTTCCTAGTACTTGACATAACTCATCTCTTTGGTAACCCTTGTAGATGGAGGGGGAACAGCTGTTTATAAGGGTGGATGGTGACAGGACAAGAGGAATTGGTTTTAAACCGAGACAGGGGAGGTTTAGGTTAGATATTAGGAGGAGGTTTTTCCCCCAGAGGGTGGTGAGGGACTGGCACAGGTTGCCCAAGGAGGCTGTGGATGCCCCATCCCTGCAGGCATTCAAGGCCAGGCTGGATGTGGCTCTGGGCAGCCTGGGCTGCTGGTTGGTGACCCTGCACATAGCAGGGGGTTGGAACTGGATGAGCATTGCGGTCCTTTTCAACCCAGGCCATTCTGTGATTCTATGATTCTATGGATTACCATCCCTCGGTTTCCCAAATATTCTCTGTAACCCAGTGCTCAAAAGGTTGTTTTTGCAATGCTGAGGACTTGCCTGCTAAGTGGTGGGGAGATGTATGCCTCATCTGTCCCATCTGCACAGTCCTATCAGCTCACCTGCTTCATCCCATTATTACTCCCTTTGTGCACATTCCCATGCAATCCAGACCTTCCCCAGTTTCAGCTCCTCTGTGCTTGACAGTGACATCACACTGCAGTGAAGAGAGACTTTCCCTGTGCTGGAAGCTCTTGGTGATGGGCTGGGTGCTGAGAACCACTGCTGTTGTGCTGAGTACCATCACTTCCCAGACACTTGCAAAGAAAAAGATCTGCAGAGGGAAAAATCTAGTCACATTGGTGGACACAGTATGGGGGTCTTCACCTTTAAGGGCAATATTTCTGAAGGAGCAGATTAAACCATTTTTCAGTCATACTCTGTTTGAAGGCACACTGTTAGGTCCAGCAGCCAAACAGACCTACATGTAGACCTATCTGTGTGTAAACACCTGAAATAGCATGCATATATACATGCATAGGTCCGTATATATCTCACATAGAACCACACATCTCACAGAGGCCCTACCAGATCCCCTTCAGCATTTTTCTGATTGTTTCAATGTCTGCTTATCACATTTAAGAAAAAAACAAAACTCTACAGTAACAAACCTGGAGTGGGAATGTGCTTTTATCTCCCTCCACGTTAGAGCTGCTTGCAGTAAGTCACATTTGTTCTCTCACAGATCTATCTATATTGCTATTCAGAGTGTGTTTCAGGGGGTTTCTGCTCCAGGGGGAGGGATTTCAAAAGACCACCTTTAAAAATGGAGCGCTGATCCCCTCTATCTACTTCATGCTTCACTCTCCCCAGCAGAATATAAATATATAAATGAATCAAACTACGGACAAAACACGCTTGTTATTCTGGCTTAAAATCTCGAGGGATCTGTTCAGTTCCTCCTGCACAATGTGAGCAGCAATCTGGCTAACCCTGCACACATGCACACATCTTAGGGGTTTTCCTCTTGCAGTCACTGTGATGTTATTTGTGGGCTTTGATGCAATATGGACAAGAGGGAGAAGGGATACACGGGTTTAGGTGAAAGAGTGTAAACAAAACCCAGATTCGTCTATGGTGCTGGCCAAGCACAGTGAAAGGGTTGAGGCTGTCAGAAAATCCCCTTTTAGAGGCTTGGCATGGGGAACAGGCAGAATCCCCCAAAGGCCTGACCCAGTCCCCACTGCCAGCATAGCAAAAATTGCCTTTGATTCTGGTGAACTCTGAAGCATGCCCTCAGAACACATGTCCATAGCCCAGGGAAAATGGGAAACAGCTTGCAGGAAGGCAAAAATACATCCATCCCAAAATGCAACCATTAGTATGAAGAGCCAGCTCCTTCTTACATTTAAAACCTTCCTCCTCACTGCTTCTTTGCTGAACACACTGAACACGACATACATAGACCCTGTCCCCTTTGCCTTACATGAATCATACAATCATACAATCATTAAGGCTGGAAAAGACCTCTAAGAACACCAAGCCCAACCCCCAAGTCATCCCCACTATGCCCACTGACCACGTTCCTCAGTGCCACATCTCCACAGTTCTTGAACACCTCCAAAAACAGTGACCCCACTTGTGTCCTCCCCACTTCCTTCCTCATCCATGCCCATCCTCTGTGGTCTCCCAGCCTACAGCCTGGCCAGGTGTGGAATATACACAGCTGTGTGCTGAGATAAGCACAAGAAAATGTTTTTGAGGTGAAGAACACCTCCTCTTCCTAACCATCTCCCAAGGGGCTTTCTCATAACCTTTGTCTCCTCATTGCTTTTTCCAACAGGAAATCCATTTTTCCATCCAACAGGGAAAACTTCCTCCAGCTCTGAGAATTGATCAAATGTCGATTTAGATCTTCTTTGGGAAGTCAACCATCGTAGTTCACATTCCTGTTGAAAAAGGTTCTGAACAATACTGGAAGAGTCAGGAATTAAAACAATTCTGCTCAAATTTGGAGAAATCACTCTGAATTTCCTTCTTATCTGCAAAATAAATCAATTCCTCCTGGTGTTATTGATCTCTCAAAACACCTACCATCGTGGGGCCTCCTATTCCCCATTGACTGCCCTGTCTTAAGCAACGTGAGCTGATGGAGAAAGCCAGAGCAGAAAGTACTGGATGTTCAGTGGCGTGCACTGGTGCAGGGGGAGGTAGATGCAGGCTCCCGACCCAGACAGACGGCAGTTCAGCCAGGTTAATTCCTCTGCAAACACTTCTGTTTGTGCAGTGATTTCACCTAAATGGCCCAATTTTATGGGTATGTTTGTAGATACGTAACTGTATCCACCTAAAATCTATTGAAGGAACTTTAGGGGTTTTTTTATCCTTTAAAAAAAAAAATTCAAAAAGAAATCAAATGGCCTTCAGTGCTGTCCAGGATCCAACTGCAACAGCTCCATCCAGGCAGCCTAGCCTGCAGCAGGACAGAGTTTGCAGGACAGATTAATGGCCTTCAGCTCCCCTCAGTTGCCATCTCAGATCTTCTTTCCCCTTGGGGCTAAGGTCACCCTTCTCCTTGGCATGGTGATTTGGAGATTCACCCACTTTTGGAACAACATGGAGTCCAACACAGCCAAGACCACATTTGTCATACACAGACACTCATGGCCAAGTCCCCTAACTTCCCCAAAGCAGATTTTCATGAAGGCAGGCAGGTCAGTTTGCCTTTTCTAAACTGACCACTAGTTTTAGCTCCCTTGATGATTCAGGCCTCAGGCTCCATTTCATGGTGAAATCTGAGCTCCATCCTCTTCCAGCTCTTACCTTCAGCTCCAACCTGGGAGTCCCATGTTGTGCTACCTCCTAGAATTATTCATTATGTTTGGCCATCTCAGCTTATGATTTAAGCTTAAGCTTAAGAGGAAGAAGGACAAAAAGACTAAATGACAATAGCAGTTACACTTAAAAATCTATTTGGAAGGTAGTTCTATGGATGCTGGAGACAGACAAATCATTTAGTTTGCAATGAAATCTCACAAGCTGCTACATAAGGAGTGACATAATCTGGGAAGCTGATGGAGGAAGGAGTTCACAGACAGTAGAGGGATGTGTACACATGAAAAGAACTCCATAGTATGTCCATCACTTATCACTAGTCCTTCTGTGCCCCAAGGCTGGAATCTTGAAGTCAGAATCAGGCTGGAATCAGAGTCAGTAAACTGCAAAATCTACTGAATCTAAGTCCTTACTCATTCCAGTACTAGAGGACAAGGCCAGCACAGAGAACATCTTAGTCCTATTAGGTTCCCACATGAAGCTCAACAGGTGAAAATAACTGCACACGCACAGTAAGTCCATCACTTTGTGCATGCTCTGAGCAAGTTCCCAAGAGTGCCTGCTTGGTTAAGCCAATGCTACTCCAAAAAGAGAAAATATCTGAAAAGAAAAAGGGGCAACGGGAAAAAAATCAAGATGCAAAAATTTTCTTATCTCTTTTGCAGCTCAGGGTATCAGATTGCAACTGGTCTTCTGGGAAAAAAAAAAAAAACACCTGCCCTGCTATTCGTTTCTGGGGGGGGTTTCTTCCCATCCTTTCACCAAGAAAAACACTGCCTGGGAAGGAAAGCAGGGTTCACATAATCAAATGTAGATTTCTCTATGACAGATGGTCATCTTGGGCTTCCTTTCTGTTTACTCAGTCATGGATGGGATTGTGGGCATGGTGGTGATGGCTTGCTGGTTCGACTAGACGATCTTAGTGGTCTTTTCCAGCCTTGATGAGTTTATGATTCTATGATTCTATGATTTTATGATTCTATGATTCTATGATTCTATGATCCATCTCACCCAAAGTAGACTTTGAAGACTAGTCAAACATACAGTGACCAAAGAGTTTCTTTGCCTGTAGATGTTCAGGTTGAGAAGCTCATCTGCATATGTCCAGAGCAAAATGAGATCAACCTTATCTCCAGTCATCAAGTTCCAACAAAACCTTGGCTGTGTTCCTGAGGATGCTGCAAAGCACAGTGGATCTGTTGAGGTCTTCTCAATCTCACACCTCCGAGAGCTTTTGCACTGTACCAGCCAAAAGAAATTCCACCTTCCACTCCAGGTTAGTGAGTCAGTTCAGGCTGATTAAAACTCCTTCCTCTGGGGCAGCTTTTGAAGCAAAGCAAACTACCAAAATCCAGACCTTTTCCTATCCTACAGCAGGGAATCCAGCAGATAAAAGGACTCTTGCTATCATTCCTTGAAATACCAAAAAAAGCTGGTGACACGATCACCTTCTGATCTCTGGATGTTGTTTTTGCAAGAAAGACCCATTATGAGGCTAGAAGGCTTTTTCTAGGAATGGAAAAGAGGTTTTGAACTCTGATCTAGGAGAAAAAGACCCATTGCTGTTGCCTCAAACCCTTCAGTTTTATATAAGATCGGTTTTAAAAGCTGGGAATATGAAGTTTAGCTGTGCCTTTTCTTGGTAGACTCAAACTGAAGGAAAGAGAGAAAAAACCTAAGGTGAAAAGAAGGAATTGACATATTTTTGTGAAAGTGAAGTATTTTTTTTTCCCCATCTCACTAAATTTGGTGTGAAGTGAAATAGAATTACTTGGCTTTACTGCTGTTCCGGCCAGTTTATTTACTTTTTTAAAACCTAATGTGAAACTCAAGTTCAATTATAACCTCTTTCCCTGTGCTCTCCCCCAGCCTCCACCCAGAATAAATCACAGCCCCACTCTTCAACAAGAATGTGAAACCACAACACTGTTCCCCTAAACTGAAAAAAAAACCAAAACAAAACAAAAAAATTGAAAAGCTGACACAAGCCAATTGGGCAGGGGGAAATATGCTGACAAAATTAACACAAATGGTACCAATTACCACCTCCAGCCTTTGCCAACCGCTAAATCATCCGTAGAAACCAACTTCACACCTCATCTTGCTGGTGTGGTTGTAATTGCAAGTCCAGCGTGCTGGCTGGAGCCCCAGCAAATCCAGTTTTCCTCTTTCCAGGTCTAGAAAATGGTCTGCACGTTTCCTCACTGGGAAGCAACAGTCCCTCCCTTTCCAACACACTCCAGAAAAGTGCTGATCCGTACTCCAGCATCATTAACACTTCAGCTTGGATCCTAGAAAGTTTTCCATGCGAGGGTTGGTGAGAAGTGCACATGTGAGGGGCTCCACATGTGTGAAGGGACTAACGGAAATCAAACGCCCAGTGAATGGACTGAAACATAGCAGCATGAAGGACACAGGCCAAGAAGGCTTTTAATAGACTCTTGGTGTACTAAACTTCCACTTGGCTTGGCAGTGTAGAGATACACAGTGGGCTTTGAAGAAGGCAGAAGTACCAAAGAGAATATGAGGAGTTGCCAGTCTGCACCAAAGGCACTACCTAGTCTCATGGAAGAGCAGGACAGCCCCATTCCTTCTACTGCATCGAGACAAAGGAGTCCAGAAACAGAGCAGACAAGTCTACCGTTGCCAGATGTCTTCCAAATGTGGGTTGTTCCACTGCATACTCCTGAGCAGAGATCTCCTTTAGCAGAGATGAAGCAATCTGATGCTGCTCCTCTATTGTACCACATCTATACCATAGCTGTCAATGGAAGGGAGCATGCAGAATGAAGGTCCTTGATGCGTGGTGACATTTTGAACACAAAGTGAAGCCCATACGCATCATTTTCTGTCGTGTTAATATCACATGGAAAATTTCAGACCAAAACCAGAGGGTAAAAACAAAGCTAAGTATCAGGAAGATACGACATTAAGCCAAGGATCAACAAAATAGAGTTAATGGAGTGTAAGTGAAAAACGCTACCGGAAAACCAGCTGTCTGAGCAGCTGAGCCAAGCTGAGATGTTTCATTGTGTGCGGCTCCATAAGAGGCGTCCTTTGTTTTTTTTCTATCATGTCTTTGAAACAACTTACAATACAGAAGGCCTCACCACAGTAGAAATCCCATGTCTTTTTTCATCAAATCATAGAATCATTAAGGCTGGAAAAGACCCCTAACATCCTCTTAGAGTTTTCTACTGTTTTCTCTAAAATGGAAGGTATTAACCCACTCTCCTGTTTCCAGCTCAAGCAACTTCATTCATTCTCTTTATATCCTTCCCCAAAGTTTCACATTGATGTGTAGCCCAAAGTTTCACATTGATGTGTAGTCCTCCCAGGTCTGTAGAACTGGAGAACTGTCACACAATTGCTCCGTGCCACCTTTTGGTGCTGCCTTGTATAAACGTTGCAGAGTCAGATTCTTCTGTAGCTGGGGGCAAGGGACTGATCATCAGATTTACTACGTCATTTGAACTGTTTAAATGAGGGGTATATGGGCTGAAGTTCAGTTTACTGTTTCAGCTTCCAGCTTAGGGAGGTGCCCACAGGTATTATTTTACTCCGAGGAGTCTTAGATGGCACTGAGGAATTGTATGGACAGCTCAGTTGCACCCTGATAGTAGAAATTCCTCTTCCAGTCAACAGAAGCATAGATTCAGTCCAGTTTGTCTAGGCAGAAATGTCTTATGTCTTGGTTCTAAAGAGTCTGAAATGGCATTAGCCAGCAATGAATTATAGAATCATAGAATCACAGAATGGCTGGGTTGGAAGGGACCTCAAAGATCACCCAGTTCCAACCCCTCTGCTATGGTCTGGCTGCTCCCCACCAGATCAGGCTGCCCAGGGCCCCAACCAACCTGGCCTTGAGGAGGGATGTGGGATCCAAAGCTTCTCTGAGAAATGCTTAGGAGCTAAATCACTAATGATCATTAATATCACTGATATTGTCACAAATTGCCATTGGTATCACATGCACAAGCAGACACTTGTGCTACTGATACCTGAAGTCACGTGTCTGCAGCTGGAGCTGAATCCCACCCTGCTCAGTGGCAGCTCTTTTGGCTTTCTGTAGAGTAAGCAAAGATGGAAATGTACTTCCAGAGGTATTTTGTGCATCACATATTCCTCTTTGGTCCGAAGTCAGCTCTGCTGGCTTAAGCTGCCTTTATGGACATTTGAGCTAAGCCAATTGAAGTGTAAGGAGTGCTCAAGAGTCCCACAAACATCATCCAGCCATGGGGAGATGCAGCCAGGTAGGGAGCTAAGCTATTCTAGCTGGATGAACAAGAGGACATCTGATCACATCTTGGCATACAATAACTGAATGGTACCCCTCACCCTAATCCTGGAGAAAATAAAATGCAACACTTTATTTTCTGCTTCTGGCTCAAAGAGGAAAGAAAAATCCCATAATTCACTTCAAGAAGGAGAACATGCTGGAAGTATTCCATTGCATCAATGTGTAAATGTTTGGTTTAACTGCTGTTTTGCAGTGGATATAGCTTTTACAGAACAAAACACTTGAAACAAGGTGGAAACGGAACATTTCAGCCGAGCAGAGTGAAACTTTCCATCCACTGCCAGCATATCCTCCCCGAATAGGAGAGATCCATTTGTGGTGGCAAACCTCAGCCATCAGTAATGGCCACGTACCTCACCTCAGGCCACACACACATGGAGGCCACCCCCCTCCCCTACAGAGGTCCTATTGTTTGGGGTTGGAATAAAGGCAGCTCCATCCATCCTTCAGTGAGGTGAGAGCTGAGGAAGAAAACCATCAGCTGCTTTGCAAGCAAATACGCTGCCTTTCTTTATGAGCCACTTGGGGTTTGTAACCACGGTATTTCCTTTCCCATCTCCATACCAGCTCTGCAGTGGCCTCGGGGGACGCAGCCAAAGTGGGATAATTTCACAGCAGGTTGTTGAAATGAAAAATAAATAAATAAGTAAATAAATAAATGCTGGCACTTTTTGCCTTTTATTACTCATTTTTCTTCTGTTTATGTCCCTGGAAGTACTTAATTTACAGCCTGATGTGTTGAACAGTCTCTGCTTGGAAATCTAGTTTGGTTTCTTTTGCCAGTCATTAGCCTTCCTGGACCTGATCAAAGGTGCTGATTTTCAGGACTACAGTGTGGATTCTTGAGAAAAGAAAGGGAAAAGAAAGAGAAAAGAAAGGGAAAAAAACAGGAAAGGGAAAGAAAAAGAAAAAGAAAAAGAAAAAGAAAAAGAAAAAGAAAAAGAAAAAGAAAAAGAAAAAGAAAAAGAAAAAGAAAAAGAAAAAGAAAAAGAAAAAGAAAAAGAAAAAGAAAAAGAAGAAGAAGAAGAAGAAGAAGAAGAAGAAGAAGAAGAAGAAGAGAAGAGAAGAGAAGAGAAAAGAAGAGAAAAGAAGAGAAAAGAAGAGAAAAGAAGAGAAAAGAAAAGAAGAAAAGAAGAGAAAAGAAGAGAAAAGAAGAGAAAAGAAGAGAAAAGAAGAGAAAAGAAGAGAAAAGAAGAGAAAAGAAGAGAAAAGAAGAGAAAGGAAAGGAAAGGAAAGGAAAGGAAAGGAAAGGAAAGGAAAGGAAAGGAAAGGAAAGGAAAGGAAAGGAAAGGAAAGGAAAGGAAAGGAAAGGAAAGGAAAGGAAAGGAAAGGAAAGGAAAGGAAAGGAAAGGAAAGGAAAGGAAAGGAAAGGAAAGGAAAGGAAAGGAAAGGAAAGGAAAGGAAAGGAAAGGAAAAGAAAGGAAAAGAAAGGAAAAGAAAGGAAAAGAAAGGAAAAGAAAGGAAAAGAAAAGAAAAGAAAAGAAAAGAAAAGAAAAGAAAAGAAAAGAAAAGAAAAGAAAAGAAAAGAAAAGAAAAGAAAAGAAAAGAAAAGAAAAGAAAAGAAAGGAAAAGAAAGGAAAAGAAAGGAAAAGAAAGGAAAAGAAAGGAAAAGAAAGGAAAAGAAAGGAAAGGAAAAGAAAAGAAAAGAAAAGAAAAGAAAAGAAAAGAAAAGAAAAGAAAAGAAAAGAAAAGAAAAGAAAAGAAAAGAAAAGAAAAGAAAAGAAAAGAAAAGAAAAGAAAAGAAAAGAAAAGAAAAGAAAAGAAAAGAAAAGAAAAGAAAAGAAAAGAAAAGAAAAGAAAAGAAAAGAAAAGAAAAGAAAAGAACGCATCACTCTGGAGAGTAGCTCTCGATGGCAGTTTTGCTGGTGTTCAGCAGTTGATTGGAGGCACAGTAGATGGTTGTGAGCCACCTTTGGCCTATGCTTGGTGGGATTGAGACTGAGGGCTCCTTCCAGTCAGCAGAAATAAGAAGATTGTGCCTGACTTGTTTGTAGCAATAAAACAAAATAATATAAATAATTTAAAAAGTGGGATATATGAAATATTAAAAAAAACATGACCCCTCTTCAAAGGTCCCTGGCATGAATTAAAATTTTATATTTCTCCTTCTCTTTGAAAGCTGAAGCCTACAAAAAGCTGGAAAACGGAAAGGGGAAAGAAACTCTTAGATCCTCTTTAATTACACTCACTGTCATTGATAATACAAGACCTTGAGCACAGCAATTGTGTTTCTCGTGCTACTCTGAGGCAGATCTTCTTTTTAAGCTGTTCTCTGGACCTCCTAACCTGGGGAAGGTCAGATCTGGTGATCTCTCACTAAATTCTGCACCTGTGATCCCCCTGTCCTAACCACACATTCAGATGAAGTGAGGGGATGCCATTATCCCACTTGTAGAGAAAGGGGATTGGAGCCTAAATGTTGGAATATAACCAACAGCAATCAATCCAGGAGTCTCCAGCTGAAGAGGTCGCAATGACAGAATCACAGAAAAGTCCCAACAGTCGCTGAGGCTCACTCCATAACTGATGAAAAGACACAAGTGCTGTTGAGGTTGTTCAGCGAACGATGGACATCACCATTAGGATGAGACAAACTGCAGTTGCAGATTAGATTGACCAATGGTGTTCATGGGCTAGAGGACATGGTAGGATCTTACTCTCAGGCCAAAGAAGCCAGACACAGCCTAGCCCATTCCCTTCACTCAGTGATGCACCACATATAATTCAAGGATATTGCATCAGATGTGCCAACAAACATGGAATAGTTTGGGCCCCTTCCTTTGCAGAGGAAATGAGAAAGGTCCTTTCCAAGGACCTTCACAATGGAAGGAAAATCTCTTTGAAGCCTTCCCAAACCTTCCCACTAGTGTCAAGCTGGCCCGCTCCCGCACACTGAATTTCTTCGTCTTCCATCTTCCATTTCCCTCCTCCCTTCTTCTAGGGAGGACACAACACGTCTAAGAGGGCTCTGGAGGTATTTCATGATGGCAGAAAAGGACAGAAAAAGCCTAGCAGCTTTTCCTATCAGAGTGCCTCCCTGCAGAAGCCCCCCATGGAGCTGTATTCTGGAGAGAAGATCCCCTGTGATGATAAAAATTTGCTCAAAAGGTCTGCTGTCAGCCCCCATGCATAAATGTGCAAGCTCAGCAGCAGGTTTGCTCTGTATGCGTGCTGGTTGGATTCAACTTGATATATAGCACAGGGGCATCACCACTGCAGCCACTGAGAAAGATTACATTTTTTCATTCAGCAGATATCATCTTCCATAAACAGGGGCAGCCACAGAGCACAACACTCAATGGGTATCCCATGTGACTCAGAACAAGTGGGGGGATACATATGAAAGTGGGGAATTAAATCCAACCATTGCTCAGCTGTCCAGAAAACACTGCTATTGCTGAATCCCAGTACTGATCTCGGATAACAGTCTACACATGGAGAAATTCCCTGTAAGATTAAAGCCTAATTCTAGAGGAATCTCTGCAGTCAACAGCTCTACAGACCCTGAGGGCAGTAGGTGCAAAGCCAACCCATTCATCAGTGAACTTACTCTGCAGAAAAATCAGTCAAAACTTATGCATCAGCAAAACTGGAGGAAGAGTTGTCATCCAAATTTTGCTGACCTGTTTTTCTGAGAAGAGCAGCTCAAATTGAATCACTGCTACTGAACCCTTTCAGTGCTCCAGTGGGAGATCTACAAGTATGTGATTACCAACCCACTCAGAGGAATAAAACAAGGACCTGCAAGAGAATTATTTACAAGAAGGGCAGAAAAATTTGCCTGTAAATTGTTCCTGAGCCCTACTTTAACTCTTCTTTATGTTTTTACTGATATAAATAAGCCAAATCCAAACAAAATAGGTTACTTCCAGATGTGGATCAGAATATGAGAATCATAGCATCATTAAAGTTGGAGAAGACCAGTAAGATCATTTAGTCCAACCATCTCCCCATCACCACCATGCCCACTAAACCATGCAATCACCACTAGGTGAAACTGAGACTCAGAAATTCACAATTCTTTACCTTGCAGTGACACAGCTCAAGGCCATCAGTTGTCCAGTTTACACCCAAAAAGCCATATGATATTTTTCAGCTCTGCATCATACCTCAGAGACATCCCACACACTGCATGGCCCTTGAAGCTGTTAGCCAGGCCACCCTAAGTAGGACCTCTCCACCAAAAAGAGAAAAACAGAGTGAAGTAATCCTGGATTATCTTCCGTTTACCCTCATACACATGACGATCCCAAATCTGACTCTGTCATCTACCTCAGTGAAAGTGGGATGAAATCTAAGTATGAGGCTGAACCAGCAAACCAGGCAGAGGGCTGGCTCAAGGTTGGTCCAACAACCACCACAATTAAGTGCCAGTGCAATCCCTGGCGTGGATTTTGACCAAACTGATGAGCACAAGACATGAATCTGCTCGTTTCATGAGAGAGAACGTTGACTGTCTGAACAGGAGCTATGCTGTGCCACACAGCCCTGGGACCAGGAATAGGTCATGCTAACTTCCAGGATAGATGCAGCTTGCATGCACAGATTTAAGCACAATTTGGGGCAAGATGGTTTCTCAAGGACCAGATTTCTGTAATTTCATTGTGGACTCTTCTAGTTGGCGATGTGTCCCCCATCATCAGAGCAGGTTAATCAGCTCAGTGCATCATCAACCAAGTACCCACAAACAGTTAAGACAATTACTACATGCTGACACATCTTAGGTGAAAACACCCTTTGAAATATCCAGCATCCCCCAGCCTACCTGTTGTGTTTTTTCTCCTTCTATCATGAGCCTGATTAAGTCAATTCATTATATTCTAAATGGTGGAGCTCTCCCACAGTCAATGTCTCATAGGAATTGAGTTTCATCTGATTCATCTGCAAGAATTCATTTATCTCAAGAGATGAAGAATGGGGCTACTCAGAGAAGGAGGTTGAAACTAAGACTGAATTATTTGTAAGAAAACTGGTACCAATGGTGCTTGGCTCAGTGATAAAATAAACTAAGATACATACAAACAGAAACAAGAGGAATCAAACTACCCCTTTCAGCATGGAAATCCAGAGCCTCGTGGTCAGCTTTCTTATTTGTCTTTGACCAGAGTGATGAATCTTTCCAAGGAAGGAGACCCCAGAAGACTATTTGGGTGCCTGTTCCAGTGTTTGACCACTATGGTGATGTAAACTGTTTTCCTAGTACCTAATCATAATTTTCCCTGTTGCAACTTGAGTCCATTGCTTCTTGTCCATCTGCTATAAACTCCACTAGAGCCTGGCTCTGTTGTCTCTACACCTTCCCACCTCGTAACTATTAGGACACAAGAAGTTCTACCTTATGCTTTCTCTTCTCCAGGGTGAGCTTCTCCTCAGACATCCTACACACCATCCCCACAACCACCTTGGGCTCTCTCTTCACTGAGCTCCTTCTAGAATGTCCTTATCTTTCTAGCACTAGAGATCCCCAGCCTGGGCAGTGCTCCAGATGTGGTCTCACAAGTGCCAAAGAGGAGAAAGATCACTTCCCTACAGCTGCTGGCTGCAGTCTTGCTGGCACAGCACAATATAGGGCCAACCTACTTTGCTGCAAGAGCATTGCTGACTCACTTTCATATACTTTTCCACCACAACCCCCCCTATTCGTCTCCATAATTCTGTTTTCTACCTCACTTGGCACCCAGTTCATGCTTTTCGGTTTTACAAATGGTACCACTCCTTATTCCAGCTTTCCCCCTGAAATTTTAATAAAATTGACTCATCAATAATTCCTTCATTCCTCTTTCTCTCACTTTTTAAAGACAGGTACTCTGATTTCCCTTTTCCTCTCTTCAAGATCTTCCATGTACTCCCTTGAATGGCTCTTCAAGCTCTGCAATTTCACTGGCTTTCTCCTGAAATATTTAAGGATGAAGTGAGGGCAGCCAATTTGAAACCCTCTCATGCACTTGAGTGCTGAAACTGCCCCTTTCCTATTGTAGACTGAGATATTGCCTCCTTATCCCTGTTGTTTATATTGTCCTCTGGTCACAGCTGATATCTTTAGGAAAGACTTCACACACACACACAAAAAAGACTCTTCAATATTCTCAGCAACATCCATCAATTTCTCCACCACTGAACAAAGAACCAGTGATCTCTCCAATCTTTGCTTTGCTGAGGCACTACATACGGAACCATAAAAGCAGCTGTGTAAGTGCATGCATTTGTGAAGAGACATGTCCCTTGATTTCATGAGGTGTCCTGCTTTCTCAGTTCATCACACAAAACATGCTGGAGGGGCTTTTCCAGTCAGTGCTGCACCAAACCCAAGCATCTATGAAAGACCCAGCCCTCACAGTACTCATGACAGATGGGAGACAGATTTAAAGCACCAAGCCTTCACTGAATTCTTTGTTTTGTATTGCTTTGTTTTTTCCCATCCCCTCCTTCTTCACCAGAGTAGAGATATAATTTAATAACCCAGTATTTAATTAGTAACAAAGCTAAACAGATTTGGGGGATAAGAGCTGTATTATGGCGACATTCCCTTGAGTGGAGCTCCAATCATCCCTTTCAAGTCTAATTGCTTCATGCTCGCCTTGATTATTAAGATTACTCTGGAAATTCCCATGGCTCTGGTCACCAAAATGCACAAGAAGGCTGAAAGTTCCTGGAGCAGAGCCCACCATTCTGTGTGCCCATGCACTGCTGAGTTCTGGTGCTCCCCCAGAATGTCTTGTCTCTCCAGAATTTATTCTCAGTTCTCCAGTGGGGAGGTGGTTGGAAAATTTTCTTCTCAGAAAGAGTAGAAAGGCATTGGCACAGGCTGCCCAGGGAGCTGAGGGAATCACCATCCCTGGAGGTGTTCCAGAGCTGTGGAGATGTGGCACAGGGGGACGTGGTCAGTGGGGATGGTGGGACTTGGGGGATCTCAGTGGTCTTTTCCAACCTTAATGATTTTACATCTACCACGACTGTCCACACCCAAGCTGGTTGCAGGCAGAACAATTCAACACTAATCTCCACACTTCCACATCCACAGTGGGTGTCAGCAGAGACAAACTTCAAGGCATGATGCTCCCACTTTCCACCCCAAGGCTCTTCACAAGTGACAGAGAGTGCAGCAAAAATCGGTTATTCCACCAACCTCACCACAAACCAGTTGCCACCCAGGAACAAACCAGATTATTCTTAAGACAATTACTTCTAATTGCAGTATTCCCTGTTCCACTTCTCTCACTATGCTGGCCAAATATGAATGCATGGAGTGACAGAGAGATGTCTATTGCTGAAGTTCTGTGCAAGAACGAGGGTTGGGAAGTCTGCAGGCATGAAGATGTTCAACAGCTCCCACAAAGATACTGGGTGATCTCCAGAACCCAACAGGAGATCTGGCTTCTATGACTGAAGGCTTCTCCTCTGACAGAGCTTGCTTGTTGCAAAATAACAAACTCATTTTAAACCAAAATCATAAATGCTCACCTGCAGGGATCATTAGGCTAATGGTTTGGCTTTATCTATCTGTCTGTCTACCTATTTATCTATTTTTTTTGTTGTGCTTAGTAAACAAATAAGATTTCAGCATCCCCAAATCATCCAGTATTTACAGTCATAGAATCATAGACTGGAAAAGACCACTAAGATCATCTAGTTCAACCGCCAGCCTTGTTGCAAGGAGAAAAGGTCCTTCTTCTACAGCAAACCTGGCACATGGGTTGGGATTCCCAGATCCCACTGGATGAGATGCTGATGCTTTGATGTGATGTTGGGTCGGTCTCTTTTCTTTGTGTTAGTCTACACTCACATACAGCACAGAATCACAGAATCACAGAATTGTAGGGGTTGGAAGGGACCTCCAGAGATGTGCGTGTTGACTCAGTCCCACAGTGGGTGGGCTCTCCCAGACCCTAAAGATGAATGCAGAGATCCAGACCTCAGATGAAGCCCTGCTTACTGTCAGTCACATCTGTGTGTCTCACAGGAAAAATCTTGTGTCAGTCTTAATCTAGCAGTGAGATTTTTCCCTCTCTTTACGTTCCTAACTTGCTATTGAAAACCTTAAAGCTGACCTGTTTACATATTCCTAAATGTACTTCTGCTTGCCTTTTTCTCTGGCTGCAGTATTTCTGCTATCAGTGGGAGGTTGGTTTATATTAGCTTGGAAATCCATTGCATGTAATTGCTGATCTCTGTAGTCGTGTTCACTATTGCTAAATCTGCTACAGCTCTGGCAACTTCTGACTTATTATAGTTTGGATCTGGAGTCCTCCTCCACTACTGCATTAAGTTAAACAGCAATAGAATAGGCTGCATTCTCTCACTTAGAGATTTATCTACATTCGTACCATTATGAAATTCGACCACTGCCTCCACTTTTCTCAGATGGTACACAGTCCTAGTAAAACCAATTGCTGAGAGCTTTGATAAAGAACCAGCGAGGATCTAGTCAAATCTGATGCTGTTTGCTGTGAAAGGAAAGCAATTTCATGCAGCTCTAATTAAACTGTCATAGTAGTGGGAAAAAAATTACCACATATTCTGCTCCAGACAGAGACAAAATCTTCAAACACTTTCATCAGCAACAGTGCCAACTGGGAATCATGTTTTTCTCATGCTGTCTCCTCTTTGTTGCTGATGTGAGATGGCAGCATGGAAGCCTGGTGGAAACCTATCTGCTAGCTGCAGATGGTAAATCAGCTGCCTCGAAAGTGCAGCTGGAGATGTGAGTTGGGCCTAACCAACCTCCAGGCTGCATTTCTATTATCTCCAATTACATTTGTCATTCTTTGATCTTTCACAATTCTTCATTTCCAGGCTCGAGATGGTGGTTTTATCAGCCGCAGCAGACGATTCATTAGCCAGCTTTACATGCAGTTGCTTTCAGTGTGGGAATTTCTTTCTGCAAGAGATAATGAAAACATATTTATAGTAATAGAGTGGTCAGATGGTACAACCAAGCCCACATCTTCATTTTAACAGATGGAGACCTATCCTTCTGTAAAAAATTGTAGGTACTTTCCTCTACTTCTACTAAAATATTAAGAGCTGTGAATTCTAACCATTACCTGTCAGTGATGTCTCTCCCTGCAGTGGTGTCTTTCAACCATTAGGACAGGAAGGCATTGAGAAAGGCTGCCCAGAGAAGCTGTGCAGACATCACCCATGCAGGTTTTCAAGACCTACCTGGGCAAAGCCCTGAGCAACCTGATGTGACCTGACAGCCGATCCTGCTCTTCCCCCCCCATACAAGAGTAGCACACCCGAAGGGCACAGAGCCCATCTGCCAGCTTTCAAAGAACCACAGAATATCCCGAGTTCATAGAATCAGAATTATAGAATGATGGAATGATTTGGGTTGGAAAGGCCCTTTGAGGTCACCTAGTTCCAACCCCCTGCTGTAGGCAGGGGCACCTCCCTTTAGACTAGATTGCTCACAGCCCCATCCAGCCTGGCCTTGAATGCTTCCAGGGAGGGGACATCCACAGCCTCACTGGCCAACCTGTTCCAGTGAAGGAACCCATAGAGCTTCAGTTGGAAGAGACCCATAGAGATCATCAAGTCCAACCCCTGTCTGCACACAGGACCACCCCAAATCCAAACACTACGTCCAAGAGCACTGTTCAAATAATGCTTGAACTCCAGCAGCTCAGGGCTGTGCCCATTGCCCTGGGCAACCTGTTCCATACCCACCACCCTCTGGTGAAAAACCTTTCCCTGAAACTGAACTGTGATGCAGAAGGAGAGAGTAAACACCCTCCTGAGCTCCCTCCTGTCCCTGTGCTTATCTTCCACGTAAGCACAGACTCAATTTGAAGCACAGATGAGATCTTCAAAGCCGGGACAGTTTCCTAACACCTCATTTGTACTTCAACATAACTAATGGTTCCTGAAATTGCTCTGCAGCCACTGGATCAGCTCATCAGCTGCTTGCAGGTGTGAAAACTGATCTAGACAGATCAAGCAGCCAGGGCTGTACCTACCTGCAGAATCAGCATCTCGCACACCATCACTCTGCATCCAAGCAGAACAATGGCAGGAGAGTTTCTGGGTGGTCCTTCCTATAGGACAAAGTAGCTGATAGGAGGAGAAGCTGCCAGGCTTTGGGAAATCACAGACCCTGCAGGAAGCTGCTGAAGCCTCTGTGGTGAATACACATGCCAGCTGAATTTATGTCCTGGGTGGATGGGATTTATTGCAGCAGTGGTACTGATTAGGTTCAGCAAATGGCAGTGGTGCAGCTCACACGCCTGCTTCTTGGAGGTGGGGATGGGCCAACACACTGCACTCAGTGGGCAGCACCCGGGGGAAAGCAAGCACATTTTTCACTAGCAGCAGGGTGAGGAACTTGAATTGAATAAGAAGCTGTGAAGCACGCTTCAGGATGCAGCTCTTCACACCCCGTTCCCTGAAGCTGACTCAAAAACCTCAGCAACATCCTGCAAGGTCTGAGCACAAGGCATGTTTTCCACAGTGGCTCCATCACCATCTCTTCTGCTGAGTGCTGAGGCCACCCCTCTGTAGAGAGGGAGAGGTTATTGGTTATTGTTGGCTGCAAAGCTCACTCCTCTCATGGAGCCAGCATGGTGGGATACCCTCCCAGTTCTGCGCTGTGTCGTGATATATGGCTTCTGCACAGAAAACAGCATGCTGCAGATCTAACAACAGACCCCTTACAACACACTGTCACATCAGGATTTTGATGTGTGTTCCTTTCCATTGCAGCACTCTGTCTAAAATACTGATGAGTATGGGCTTGCTCGATGCTCAGTAGGGTAGCCCTCCTGGGAGCCCTCTAAGATCACATCCTATTTCATGTCCTACTGGCTACATGCCTGTTCATACTGCCAGCTACATGCTGGCTCAAGATAGACCTCTTCCCTTGATGCACCCTCTCTGTACCAGGTTTTGAAGGCGCTACAGCTCTACAGTCACTACAGCATCATTCAACTGAGCCAACTGCATCATCCACCATCTATGTCCTGTGATGCTCCTCACGTTAATACCTCCAGCTTTCAATCTCCTTGTTTCCCATCTTCCTTCCCATGAGCCATCGTGCTCCCAGTCTGCCTCCAACACAAGACTCTGAAGCAACAGGAGACCAGCTTTCCCCTTGCAGCTTCCTTCTGCTTTGATGTTCCTTTTTCCTCCTCTCCTTTAGCATAACATCACATGGCAGTGAGCAATGTACAACCCGTCATCAGAGGGAGAGGGGAGATCAGTCAGAGCCATCTTCGTATTTTTCACTTCAGCTGAAAGCCACACATGTGGATTTTAAGACTATGCTAATTTCCTGTCAGCTCTGTAGGCTATCTGTCACCCAGGCCTGTATATTGTTCTCTCTCTCTCAAAGAAGGAAATAATTGAAACTGGAAAAAGAAATAGCACTGAAGAGGAAGCTACGTGGTCTCAAAGGGATTCACTTGAAAACTGAGGGCTCCCCCTCCAAGCTTTGGTCTGAGTCCCAGACAAAAGAGCAGGGACTAGAGCCTACCACCCAACGGGACGGTGGCCTGGAACCTATGAGGGACAATGTGATGATTCTGCTTTATTCTGGGATTCCAGGCTACATCCCAGTGCAGGGACAGGGGAAAGGCACGGGAGAGAGCAGATTTTAATGCAGGGAAGGCAGGAGAAACTGCAAGGTCTGTTGTTGTGCAGTGCAGGAGGCTCAAAGAGTCCCTATCAAAGCATGCACAGCCACAACCTCAGATGTTCATTAACATTCTACTAAGTCATTAGCATACGCTAACCACCAGAAAACATAATATGCTAAGCACAAGGAAATACATAGGCTGCTCAGCAGCTTGTTTTGCCACATCTTTCTGCAAGCCCACAGATACATCGATGATGCTGGAACCCCCATGTGATCACTGTACAAGGCTGTCTGCTCTGTGTCATCTCTTCATCTGCTGCATCCTCCTGAATGGCCAACAGTCCATGTCTGACTTGGAATTCTCTCTTCAGCCCTAGATGGTCTTCTCTGGTCTCATCTATCCCATAGATAGACACAGTCCATTTCTACTGTTCCTACTTGTGGCAACCCCAGCGCTCATCATCCAGCTGACAGTTTCTGCTACAGACAGAGAAGCGAGCAATATCCTGTAAGAACCACAAGTGTTTGTGGTGGTTTGGAAGAAGGTTTGGTTTTCTTTCCAAGGATTGCCATCAGGAATCATACATCATAGAGTCTTTTGAGTTGGAGGGTCTCTTAAAAGTCATCTAGTCCAACTCAGTGCAGTAAACAAGGAAACCTACAGTTCCATCAGGTGCACAGAGCCCCATCCAGCCTGACTCTGTGTATTACCTGGCACAGACAGTTATCCTCAATACATCTGAGGAATGGATGGATGGAAGAAAGGAATGGTGTTTGCTTGGGCTTTTTGGTCACCAGAAATTCTGACTTTAGGTCAACACGATCCACCTTTTCAGTTTGCAACCCAAGGGTTTCTCTAGCAAAGTGAGCAGTTGTGCAGCCTGACCCATCTGGCATTTTATCCTGAAATCAATAGCTGGCATAACTGGTGCTACAACAGAAAATCTTGTTGCCAGGAATGTGCATGAAGAGATTTTTTTTTTTCCACAGTAATAACATTAGAGAAAAAAATATTCAAGACTTCTTCAGTGTCAGTTCCGTGATAGAGGCTGATGTACCACTCAAAAACAGAGCAAACTTCTCAGGAGATGGAAAAGAATTAAAACCTGAAGAACTTTTACTCTCTCTCCTGCCAAGGGAAAATAATCTCAGCCAACAATGGATTTGTTTTGGCCAATAGTTGCACAGGGAAGGAAAGAAATAATAAAAAAAGTAAGAGAAATGGGATGATGCAACAAAGAAGTCTTGTTTAGAGGTGCTGGTCCTGCCTGCCCATATAGCATCCTTGGGGCAGCCTGAACTTTGCAGAGTATTTTCTTTTGTCTGTTTTTAACCAACACACCTCTGAATTCAGGTGCTCCCACCCCTGGCACTGCAAGATTTCTGAGCTGTTCTGCTTTCACCTTATCCACTGCCTTCCTAACACTGAAAACCTGAAGCACGTCTCTTCTCCTCTCCAGATTGAGAAGTCCCAGACTTTTCTGTTTTTTGTTATGAAAGAAATACATCCACTCCTTTTTGATTATTGTAGACCTTTTCTCTTTTCTTCCAACTCTACTATAGATAGCCAAGCTCTTCTCATAGGATTATAGCATCATTAAGGCTGGAAAAGACCTCCAAGATCACCAAGTCCAACCCCAGCCCATCACTACCATGCCCACTGACCATCTCTCTCCAGTCATGGAGTAAAGCAGCAGTGTCAGATCTCATAGCACTAACTGAGGACATCACATTCACCTGTTGAATTCTGGCTCATTTCTGACATTCCTATGTCAGCTATCCAACATGGCCACAAAAGCCTTCAAAAATAGAGGTTTCCCTGTTTCTCCTGCAAGTCACTTCATGGTTTCAACAATTTATTGCTGTGAAGTGTTTCCTATGGTCTGCCCGATGCCCTCTCCTCAAGAACTTTGGGCCACCTGAAGACATGAATAACAACTCATTCTCCCATCTCTACAGCTTCCTCCTTGTCGTTTAAGGACCATCTCCATGTCCCATTCTCATATTACGTTTTCTGTATAAGCCAGCCCCTCAGCTTTTATTTCTGCAACAAGTTTTCCCTTCTTCAGAGTCTTTCCTGAAGCAGGATCACAGAATCATGGAAACTTAAAGGTTGGATAAGATCTCTAAGGTCACCAAGTCTGCCTACAACCCACCCCTCAGTGCCTCACCAACCTCATGCTCTCCAACCACATCCCTCAGTGCCACCTCTCCACAGTTCTGGAACATCTCCAAGGAATGTGACCAGCTATCCCAAACTCAAGCATTGTGCTCAAGGCCAGGATCCCTGCAGGCTCTGTACCCTCACTGCAAAACCTTGGTTCCAGTTCCTTCAGTGATACCATGTCCCCCACGGCACCCAAACCCCTCACCTGCAGGACAGAGACAGCCAAACACATCAGCCCAACTGATATGATCAGTTTTGCTGATCTGACCACAGGATGAGGAGAATGCCAAAGGCTAATGATCTATCATTACTTCGGCATCTGCCGACTTCACAAAGAAAACAACCCACCACTTTCAGAAAGAAAATAACCCACTTCTTCCCTTCATCTGCAGACTTAGGAAGTGCCACCACCTCCCTGTTGAGCTTCCCTCCTTTCCCGAGGAATCCACAACAGAAATTATTTTGCTTCAAGCTGCTTTAGGGCTGGGAGCTTTCTGATGCACTTCATTTTTTTTATCTCTCAAATCAGACGCTTGGCAGCAAGTGAAGATCTGCAGCAGCTTTTAAATAAATAGAGGCTGGCACATGTTACAGAAAGATGTAGACCTTTTTGCATCAGCTGATGCCGCTCACAGAACCACAGCTGACCTTCCAAACTCGTGAGCCTCACTCACCTGATGAGCACAGCCCACCCACCCTCGCCAGTGTGGGCTGTTATGATTGCAGGGTGAAATCAACCTAAAATGTCCTTCCAAGAACAGGTGTCTGCTGGTGGGAGATGGAAGTGCTCATGAGCTCAGCAGGTTGGAAGCATTACAGGCAGCAGATCTGTGCCAGTTCCATGCTGGGTTCAGGAGCTGTTTCCCCTGTTGACTCTTTGCTGTTTGGTCCAGGAGGCTGTGTGCATGCACCAGCAGAGATACAGATGGATCTTGCACAACAGCTTCTAGGCTACTAAAATGAGTGTTGAGGGTGTGATCTTGCATAGCATTGATGGGGATGTAAGGGATACACAGAGCATGGCCAGGAGCAGGAGGAAGACCTTGCTCTTTGCTTTGTTGAGACAGTTTTCCCCATACACATCATTATTGTGGGGTGGAACTGGATGATCTTAGAATCATAGAATCCTTAGAGTTGGAAGAGACCTTTAAAGGCTGCCTACTCCAACTCCCCTGCAATAAACAGGGGCATGTACAGCTAGACCAGGTTGCCCAGAGCCTGGTCCAGCCTTGCCTTGAAAGTCACCAGGGATGGGGCATCTACCATATCTCTGGGTAACCTGTGCCAGTGCCTCAACACTCCGACTGTAAAAGACTTCTTCCTTTTATCCAGCCTAAATCTCCCCTCTTTAAGCTTGAAACCATTTCCCTTTGTCCTGTCACAGCAGACCCTGCTGAAGAGTCTGTCCCTTTCTTTCCTGTAGCTCCCCTTTAGATACTGAAAGGGATACTCCAGATACTTCAGGGTCCCTTCCAACCCAAGCCATTGCATGATTCCATGATCATTCCCCTGCTATGTGCCAAAGCAGATGACATTCTCAGAGAAGCATCCAGAGGGACGTCAGCAGACACAGCCAAAGAAGGCACTGGCACCATCACCAGAGACTGAGCTCATTATTAATTTTATTATTTTTTTATTTGGCCCCAGTCTGTCATCCTACCATTTTGCATGTTTGTAGCAGTTCCTATTTCCCCATGATTACAGAAAATTTAATTAATAATGATTGAGCCAATAGATCAGGGGCACTTAAGCAACTAGAAATGTACTGAGGGAAGAGAGGGAGTTTGATGACGGGCTCAAGTTTTGCAATATCTTTCAAATAAAGGTGGTTTCTTGTGTCATATCATCTGCTGAAGGGTAAGAGGAGGGCTGAGTCATGTATCAGAGCCTTCAGGGACATAGATGAGAAGGACCCCCAAATTGAGCCCCAGCTGAAATACCTTGAGCACTGGGCTCAGCCCTGCATTTCCCATCATGATTGCTTTGATACACTGAGATGAGCAGTGTAATGTCAGCTGCAAGGTCCAAGGTGACCGCTATTTGTTACAATAATCACTGGTTTAAACACAGTTTGTATGAGCCTTGAAGTGCTTAGAGTCTGCTGTCATCAGCTCCTTTCATCTTCCTAAAGCTCTTCAAAGAAGACAGAAGGTGCTGGACTCTGCATATAAATCAAAGTCCAGGCACAGAGTGGCCCTAATACCAACCATTACAAACAGTCCTTTATATGAAATACGTTCGTAAACCCAACAGAGCCAAAATAGACAATTTATTTGGGAGATTTGATTTCTTTCCTCATTGACAAACTGTCAGGCAGCACATTAAAATGTGCACCTCTACCAGGTCATCTGCTATTCATCAAATAATTTGTGAGAGCAGAACTCGCATGCACAGAGTGCTTTTTTATTGCCACTTCATGACAAGCATTCAGCAGTTGACCTGTTTTGACTGACATTACTGACCTCATCCTATGAACCCTGCTCTTGCAATGTATGAGAGGTGATATACGAGGGTGGATGGTAATAGGACAAGGGGGAATGGCTTTAAACTGAGACAGGGGAGGTTTAGGTTGGATATTAGGAGGAAGTTTTTCACCCAGAGGGTGGTGAGGCACTGAACAGGTTGCCCAAGGAGGCTGTGGATGCCCCATCCCTGCAGGCATTCAAGGCCAGGCTGGATGTGGCTCTGGGCAGCCTGGTCTGCTGGTTGGTGACCTGCACACAGCAGGGGGTTGAAACTAGATGAGCATTGTGCTCTTTTTCAACCCAGGCCATTCCATTATATGATTCTATGATAGGATATGATATTTAGACTGATGAGATTGTAATGCAGCCCATTAAACCCTAGCAACCACTTGAAGTTCTGTCCTGCCAGTACTATAAAGAAACTACAGAAAAAAATACTTGCATTTTCATTTCCATTGTGGCAGCCCACTAAAGTCATTGCAGCTGATTCTGGAGGGAGGATGCCAGCACCTGGTACAATGCAGTTGTACAATTAGTTATACTCACAGTAATCTGTATTCAACACAGAAGAAAGCCAGTACCATTACTTGAGAGATAAGCAAGTCTTTGATTAATAGCCTCGGCTCCATATGCAGATGAAGAACTGGCCAGGCAATGTCTGTAATACATAACAGCTGTTCTAGAAAATGTTTTGCCTGAAAGAAAGTGACGGAGCAAATAATGAATGCATTGAGCAGAGTTTAACTTGAAGTTGCTGCATTCCTCCGTGCAGAAGCCAAAAATCTTTCAAAATCTGACTTGATGGGGAAACCACTGAACATTTTCACTCATTCATAAAACGAACTAATTTCTTTTGGGCTTGGGACCCCCTGAAAAATTACTTCTCCCATTCCAAGCACTGACTTCATTCTTTATGAGCGATTATAGCAATGCAGCAGTTAGAAGAAGATACAGATCAATCAAGTTTGGACAAAAGCACATCACCCCTCTTCTTGTGCACATCCAGGCTGCGCTCAGCAGATGCACAATTTAGCGCTTTCCTCTCATTCTTTAGTCCAAATGTCACTGCAGTCATGGGAGATAGTAATGATGGTTGATGATGGATAGATACATATCTCTGGGGCACCTTCTCCAAATCCAGTCAGATAAATGAAATTCTAACAAAAGAGTAAATTAATTAATGGATACAGCTGCTACACACCCTCTAAGTGGACCCAGACAAATAAGGTGCGTTTATTTCTGGTGTTTCTTTGTCTTTTGCTTGTTTCTTCTTTTAAAAATAGCTGTTATCATGACTGTGTTTGGATTCGTCACGTAGCATATCTCTGTAAATAGCTGCTTGGGCTGTGAATCTATATAATGTGGCAGAATCACTGCCTAGAGTGAAAACATGTAGGAAAAGTATTTAGAGATGAGTACAGCGATGTAGTAAAGAACATGACAAGCTTCCACAAACTCACTTACTCTGAAGGTAATCACATTTTAGCTTTGGGGCTTATTGGGTGTTTTCATACTAAAACGCCTGCGCAAGCAAAGGGTTAGAATTGACATTATTTTTTACACAATCAGCTCTGAACAAAATTAACTCTTTGCCTCCCTTTCTGTCTCAGTCACCACCTGAAGGGATGAATAGAGCCCAGAAAACTAAGACTGCTGTGGCCAGGGGAGACATCTGAGGGTTGTCATCAGCCCATCCGTCTGCTGGTGGCTGATAGTGGAGATCCCCAACATTCCTGCTGCTGGAGATGTCCTTGAGGCATTCTGATGAGCTCTCAGATTGTTTTCTTCCTCTCCAATTAATTAGGCAGATATCTGTGGCATCCAGAGCAGCAACATTTTTAATCTAGCATGTCAAGGCAGCCATCTGTCCTTCCTCCCTGAGGCTAGAGGAACTTGTCCTGTTACAGATAGGGTAATGCAATCACAGAGAGGCAGTGTCATTCAATTGGATAAAGAGACCACAGCCATATGTTTTGTCTCTTCTCCCCATCCTTTCTGTTCTCAGCTCCTTCTGCCCATTCCACCAGGATTTCTCCCTGTTCCAATCCATTCCCCCTTCTTCAGTTTTCTCTGCTTTCTACCTTCCTTTCTTCTCTTTCTCATCCACATTTTTCAGTTGGCTCAGGCATTTCAGCTATTCTCTTCTAGTTTCTACAGTCCTTCCCAATTCTCTTCCACACTTAATGCATTTCTGCACTCTGCTATCACCACTGTTTTCCTCACTTGGCTTTTCTGAGCAATTTCTTCCCCACGTTCCTTGAGCCACACACTACAACTTCTTACGGGTTCTTCCTCTCCCGGGGGAGACGAGTGGGTATTATATTGTATTGATCAAAGGAGAAAGCATGACAACCTAGGTGATTGTAGGCAAGAGTTTCCATGGACTCCAAAGAGGATCTAGTCCTATTTGAGATGAGTTGGGGCATCCTGTCACAGAAAAGCATCTTCCCAAAATCTCCACAAAAGGAAACTCCACAACCTCTCCGGGCAACTGTTCCACTGCTCTGTCACCCTTACCATGAAGAAATTCTTCTGCATGTCAGTATGGAACTTCTTATGTTCAAGTTTTAGGCCGTTACTCCTTGTCCTATTGCTACACACCACTGGGAAGGGCCTGGTCTCATCCATTTGCCTCCCACCTCCCTTTAGATATTTATAAATCAGATCCCCCCTCAGTCTTCTTTTTCCCAGGGCTGAACAGCCCCAAGTTACTCAGCCTGTCCAGTCCAATGAGGCTGTCAATATTCCTAAAATCCAGTACAGGCAAACAGAAACATCAACAGTGGGGTCGTGGGCTCCCACATTTTTCAGAAGAAAAGCTCAGTGCACTGAAAGATTTAACAAAAAGCACAACATACCCAGAGTCAGGCAAAAAAAAATAAAATAAAATTCTTTCAGTTCTGGAAAGAGAAGAGATGCCAAGAAATTAAAGAGATGTTTCAATGAAGCTTTCCCTTGGGGCAAATTCCTACACATTCTAAACCTTCCCTTAGACACATTTCTACCAATTTTCAGCTTCTGATGTAAAGTTCTGTTTGGAATTTTCCCCTGCAGGTCTAAGAGCAAGAGACAATATCCAGCTGCTGGAAACACAGTCGTAACTCCTCCACTTTATACACTGAGAGGAAAAGGGAAATTAAATCTGTGCATTTTTGCTTTGTTAAGCTAGTCTTTAATTTTGATTTGGGAGTGCTTGGACCCATTACTGTATATTCCTAATCAAGTAGGTTTCATAGCTGTAGCAACAGCAAAACCTTACATCTGCTGGGGAACTTCTGCCAGAATCCTCCACCAGCGTTACAGGTAGACCTAAAAAGTTTTTAATCTCTCTAGGCTCTAAGAGAGCTGAAAGGTTTCAGAGTGAGACTGAGCAGGCTCTCAAGCATGAATTTAGGCTGTTAGCAATTTAAGCAGCACGCAAGTTAAAACTGAAATCTACAATCCTAACCAGTGCCTGCCCTGCAATGTAAGTCTATCCTAAGTGATTTGCAGAGGAAGCCCGTGGCAGGCTCAGCAGCAGCACCAGATCTACATTGTTCACAGGATGCATTTTCTCTAATGTCTCTGATCATGGCTCCACTACACTATTTTCAAAGCAATCTCTGCTTTGTGTACAGCTCAAATCCAGGCAGAGATGGATTTATAGGTCTTTGAATGCAAATGCCTTGTTATACGATACAGAGTGGTGGGTTTTGATTTTTTGTTTGTTTGGTTTTTTTTGCAAGAAAGCTAATTTCAACATATTTTAGAGAGGGTTTATGCTCTCCTGCCCTTATGCTATCAGCTTACTCAGCTACTGTAGCAATGAAAATCACATCCAGATTGCAGAGGAAATCATGCTGATCTTTGCAGCATTCTGAACATTAATTCACACAAAGTGCAAGGTTATGTGCAGAAAGATGGTCATGAATTCAGTTTCTCACAAAAGGAGGGAAAATACTTCTGGAAAAAAAAAAAAAAAAAAAAAAAAGACAATGAGGAAAGAAAGGAGAGAAAGTTGAAGGAGAAAAGAGAGGGGGACCTGAAAAAGGAAGATGGAACTTGGTCAATTAAAATTTCCCCTGAGAGCCCCAAACATTCTTTCCCCAGAGTAGAAATTGGAGTTAGAGGCTGTGTTTTAGAATGCAAGCATTGGCTTTCCTTCAGCCAAGTTTCATGCAGCCCTTGTCCAACTTATTGCACTTGTGGAACTGATTAGCCCAGAGAGGAGCCACTGTTTTGAAAAGGGTTATTTGAAACCCCAGCAATAATCACTTTATTCTGAATTCCTTTATGATTCCACAAGGGCAACTGCTGGTCTTCCTATGCATATATCAACTGCATCAGTACAGAGCAACCTCACCAAGTGATGTGGTTCTGTAGTTTGGGCACATGGAAGAACAAAAGATGTTATTTTACCAGAAATAAGACTTGTGGCATGGAGGGATGATAAATGAAAGTGGATCCCCCATCCCTGGAGATGCCCAAGGCCAGGATGAATGGGGCCCTGGACAGCCTGATCTGGTGGAGGCAACCAGGGATTGGAAGTGGATAGGCTTAAAGGTCCCTTCTAACTCAACCAATCCAATTATTCTATCATTCTATAACTTTGTGATGAAGAATCCTCCAGCAAACACCTGTCACACCCCAGAGCTATGAGTATCTCAAAGATAACTGTACTTCTGGAGACAAAAAAAGAGATCACTTCTATCCACTCAACCATCTCCAATAGTACAGACTGTGCCTGAGGTGAAGGCAGACAATTCTTGCCACCTCTCATCTAGATCTGCCAGGTCCAAAGTCTCCCCACTACTGCAGCAGAATTGCTAAAACCCATGAGAAAAGATGCTATGGTAGACAATTCAAACACAACCTGGTTCTCAGTCTTTCAGGTGGGATGTGAGCACCAATCTCTGCAGGGTTGTCAGAAGGTTTTCCTCCTCTGTGGCACTGCTCCGTGTTCACCATCCATGTGTCCTCTGCAAAACCATGTACATTGCCTTTCCAAAGACATGGCATGAGAAATAAGGCTGTAGCTGAAGCTAAAAATGACTGTTTTACTCCCTTCATTGAAGGTGAAGAAGAAGTGAGAGACATTTGGCCTACACTGCCATTGGTCTCAGTATCAAAAATTAGAATAAAAGCATCATTAAAAGGGAAAAAAAGAGAAATGGAGAAAAGGGAGAAAATGAGGAAAAGGGAAAATGAGAAAAAGAGAGAAAAAGAGAAAAAATGCCCAGGATTGACTGGAGTGATAAAAATCATCCCAGGTCCATTTGAAACTTGGCCTTCCCTTGCGTCATAGCTGTGCAGAAACCCAGCCCAGGTCTGTTTGAACTGTACAAATTGACCCCAGTTAGCTCAGGTTTGGGGCCAAGCTGACTTGAAAGCAGCTCTGGTCTCAGAGGAACAGGAGGGAGTCATTATGGAGGTGGGAAAATACATCAGGTTCACCTGCTGTGAGCCAAAATAAGGTGCTCCATCAGCTGTGTTTCCATCCAAGTGGGTAAGAGGAAGGCTTTTTTTAGAGAGAGAGAAAGAGGATAAACAGATGGGAGTCGGCTTCCAAACCAAAACGGCCAAATGATGACATTCTCCTTTACAAGAAATTAATTACTTTCACAAACCCCCACACGCTTCCCATTGGCAGTGGTTGGGGCACAGCCATTCTGCTCTTTGAATTGCCATACCTCCTTGATTAACTCTGCCACAAGAGCGAGCGCAGCTCCGCACGGGGAAGCTCAGCTGGCTGGCTTTCATAAATGCTTCTGCAGGCCCACAAATCTTCTGCAGGAGGTCTAAGGGGAATTAATTTGTTACGTAAATTTTAGGATAAATGCCACGGTTGGGAGGCTTCCTGGCTTCGTGTGATGGAACAGAGCTGGGGAGACTCACAGGTTGGGCTCATGGGACAACAGCCTGTTGTGGAAACCCATAAGCCATTCTAATTGCCTTCAGCAGGCATCAGAGATGCAGGATCAAACACTTAACGTTTAGGGAATGCAAGAATTAGGGTAGCTGTGCTATAATGTTGGAGATATATATATATATATATTTTTGGTTTGTTTGCCAAAGCTAAAAAAAAAAATAATATTGAGGTTCAAATGAAAACAGAATTGATTTGATTTGATTTGATTTGATTTGATTTGATTTAACTGGGGAAAGGGATTTAAATCAATCCCTTGGAATGAAATAGACTAATGAGAACAAGAACAAAAGTCCTGAAGTCTTTACTTGGGATCAACTTGGAACAAAAATGAACATGGTGCCTCTACTGGATCCTCTGAAACATGATGTCTGGATTCAGATTTGAAGCAAAATATCGCTTCCTCCTGCCATGTTCTGTTTGAAATGGCTGAAAAAAACCCTTCAGAATTATTTATTTATTTTTCCAGCGTGAGTCCCATGCCCCAACTCCCATTCATTTGTATCCAACCACACAGACTGCAGTTTCCAACTAATTTGCTATTTGCAACCCAAAGCCGTTTGGTTTTAATTGCCACCAATTATCTTCTGTGCAAGTATGCATCACAACTTCAGTGAACAAGATGGATGTGTGCTCCTTGTGTCCAATAGTTGGGGCTCATCACCTATTTTTTGTTCAGGATGGATGGGGCTTGCTAGAGAAGAAACTGTTGAAAGTCTGCTTTCTTCCCCTTGTTTGCTGCTGTGACCCACACTGTTGTGCCTGGACAGTCCCTGCTCTGGAGACTGAACAGCTTGTTTTTCATAGCTTCCCTGCAGTACTGACTACACTGATGCTTGTGCACTTTCCTAACAGGAGTCCATCATCTCATTGCTCAGGAGAAATGGTAAATCTGCTACCTAAAATTTGCCTTAAAATTAATTGTTCAGACTGGCATTTGGATTTCTTATGGTCAGATGATAAAAATCAGGTGAATGCAGAACTTCGTGTCCATTTAACCACCATCCATCAGTAGGTGGCATAGAGGTGGGAGCATTCAGTATAACCCAGTAGTGCCTCCTCTCCTTCAGCAAGCTTTTGCCTTTCTCAGCCATCTCCTTTTCTTCTCCAGCAAATGAGGTAGAGGTGATGGAATAACAGCCCTTCCCCTGCCTAAATGCATAGTAATGATTGATACTTTTGTGCATCCACAGTGTGTTCAGCACTTAAATCTATGGCTTTCTGGCCATTTGTTTTGCAGGAAATACAAGATTGCAATAAAGCCAGAAATGCCTGCTTTGTATTACACATGCAAGGACATCTTTGTATCTAAAAGCAATATATTTTATTAGGCATGATAGCTGGGAAAAGAAAGTGAGTTTAGAGATGCATGAACCATTTTTCAGATCTGGAAAAGCAGTAGCAAATGTCACAGCAAAATACAAGCTTGGTTTAACAAGCTATGAATTCTTTAGACCATCTGACAGAACAGCTAGTGCTCACAAGGAGAGGCAGGTGCATGATGTAGAGTGGTCATGATGCAGAGAGGCTGGTTATCTTCCATGGGGAAGGAAGATGCAAGACATTCATCACACACAGAGCCATGAGGCTTTGATGAAGGAGATTATGTATCAAATTACAAAGTTTTACGAAGATATTTCAAAGATATTTCAAAATATCTTTGGAAAAAAAAGTCAAAGTCCATGCATTCTTGCATGAGAAATACTCCCTCAAATGCAGTGGCTTGATTCTGTCCCTCTGATGCAGTTTGATCTGTAACTCAGCTTATCTCCCTGCCTGTCTCCACAGATATTAGGGACAACTTCTTCTCTAAAGGAGTGGTGATGCAGTGGCACAGGCTGCCCAGGGAGGTGGTGGAGTCACTGTCCCTGGAGGTGTTGTAGAGCCATGGAGATGTGACATGGAGGGAGGTGGTCAGTGGGCACGGTGGGATGGGCTGAGGTTAGATTTGGTGATCTCAGAAGTTTTTTGCAATCTGAATGATTCTAGGATTCTAAATAAGCACTGAAAGTCTTGCCTGAAGCCATACGGGAAAGCTGTAGTAGAAAAGGGAACCAGAGCAATGGTTCAGGTTTCAAACTTCCCACTGAGCCTGTGGAATAGGCTGTTAGTGCTAGCGACCTTGCCAACCACAGGGAAATTGGTTCAAGAGGGGGAAAACATGGCTCTGGACCCATTGCATTTGATCTCGGGTTCTGCTTTTATCCAAAACTATGATGGAGGGAGGTGGCCATGCTGGAGCTGGCGCAGTGGAGCACCTCAGCATCAGATTTATTATTGCATAACTAACTCACAGCATATGGAAAGTACCATGGAGTATCCCATCACTGTCACAAAAAATGTCATTCTCCTTTTGCTTATTCTGTATTTCAATGGAAACATGAAACAAGCTTTGCTTTATGCATGTTCTGGGGGGGCTGGCTATGTGCAGTGGTGGATCATGAGTTGTGCATGCCCATCAGTGCAGTAGGTTTGTTCAGCTGTGGTGCCTGTGGCAGACAGAAGATTCTGGACAAGTGAGCATCCTGATTTGGAGCATGTCTGCAGACACCTGTACAACAATATTTACAGATGTAGTGACTACAAATGATGTGATAGTTCTCATCCATTTCAAAGCTATGCTCATTTTCAGTATTTGGGTCACAGTTATAACTGCACCACAGGAGAACTGAAGAGACTTAGTTGAAAGGGGAGATTCAGATTGGATATAATGAAAATGTTTTTTATAATAAGGGTGGTGAGGCACTGGCACAGGTTGCCAGGGAGGTGATGGGTGTTCCATCCCTGCAGACACTCAAGGTCAGGCTGGACGGGGCTCTGAGCACCTGATGGACCTGCAGATGTCCCTGTTTGTTGCAGGGGAGTCAGACCAGATGCCCTTTAAGGGTCTCTCCAACTCAAACAAGTCTATGATTTCCATTTCTGAAAAGATATCTGTGTTGGATGTGATGTATGCTGACTCTAATGGAAGTTTTGGAGGCAAGATGTGTTCCTTCACTCACTGCCCAGCAATGAGAATTGATGAGTGTGTATGAGTGATAACAGCCCCCCTTTGTGGCTCTGTTCTGTTGGAACAGGACCTCACAGGTGGTGTTTGGCACAGCCCTACTTTCCCCATCTCAACGACCCCTCCTTCTCTCAAATGACAAATGGGAAGAACGGCTGCACCACAAAGAAAATAGCAGGCTGGAGATTGGGTACATGCTTGCTGAGTGCTGCAGTCTGTATGCTTACTGCCTGGCTCTGTAGCTCCAACACCATGGGTGGTATCCATTCTTGCTAAAGATGGATGTCAAGACAGCTCTGCCTGAGCTAGCTGGCATCTATTTGCCAAAATATGATCAATGTATTCAAAGAGGTCAAGGGTGTGATTTGCTTCATCCCAACAGACAGAACACAACTAATAAAGATATCAACAAGGAAATCGGCCCCGGCTTTAATTAAAATATGAGATGTTCATAAGCAATCACTACTGGTTTAATTCTGCTTCAATGCACTCAACCATTCACCCTGGAGGGCAGAGAAGTGACTATTTCTAGACTGTGTGGTCCTGGGCAAAATGCCTTCCCACCCTGTACCCCAGTTGCTTGATCTCTCACATACTATGTCTTCCTCTGGGCCACTGTGGATTGAACAAAGCTGTACAGAGTTCATGTTTATTGTTAACATATGGCTGCTCCATTCGTCTGCATTGTGAAACACTCAGTGCTGCTCAATGTGACAACCACTCTCCCAAAATAAATGCTCTTGTTTTTAAACATAGCTATATTTTTACCCACATATTTCTGAGTCGTTTAGGGTCAAAGTATTGATTCCATTTGTCACCCAGCTTTATGTTGGCCAGAAAATGTGTTTGTAAATAAATAATCAGTGAGAAGGAATTCATGGGATGTGACGTATTTACTCTGCTTTCCTGGAGGGCCAAAACATCTTCTGAGTTGTAATAATACCATTCCTTCTCTCTCTTTTTCTTTCTTTCATCTGGCTTCCTATCTTTATTGCTTCTGAGTTTGTATCTTAGCACTTCACAGTGGGTCTGTTAATCTGTTAATCTCTCCCTTTCTTTCTCTGCACTTCCCTCCAGAAGAATATGAAGAAGAAGACAACCAAAGTACTTAAATTTGGGATGAGCAGCAGGAGATTTGGCAGGCAGATTGCTGTGGGTGCCCTGGGCAGGGAGCACAACCCTGGGGCTGCCTGGAGGATGCATATTGGAGAGAACAAGGCAAGCAGAGAAGCCTGTGAGATTACCTGGAAATGGGGAGAAGCTCCCCAGGATCAGGGCTGGGACATAGATGCAGGTTTTCTCCAACTTCTGTCTCTCAAGCTGGAATTGACATTCATTTGTCCCGCTGGGCAGCTTTACTACATGAGTGAATTCATTACAAACTCCTTGAACCTTGTGATTACTATTGACTCTACAAACACCAAAGAATCATTGTTATAGAATTATTAAGATTGGAAAAGACCTCTAAAATGAGCAAGTCTAATCCCAGTCCCATGCCCACTGACCACATCCCTCAGTGACACATCTCCACAGTTCTGGAACACCTCCAGGGACAGGGATTCCATCACCTCCCTGGGCAGCCTGTGCCACCACTCCTGCACAGAAATGTATCAGAATACCCATCCTGAACCTCCCCTGGTGCGACCTGAGGCCATCTTCTCCTACCCGGGAGCAGAGGTGGACCCCTACCTCCCTACAGTGTCTTTTCAAGGAGTTGTAGAGTGCGGTGAGATTTCCCCTGAGACTCCTCCAGAATGAACAATTCCACTGATTTAACGTGTCTCGAGCTGCTACTACTCAGCTGCCCTCTGAATGTGCCTTTATTCAGCTCACATAGTGAAGCCTAAGCACTGCTCTGACCACAGTTCAACCTGAGTGCCTGATGGGTGGGATGAATCCGGAGCTGGGAGAAGCAAAGGTGAGGAAGTCACAGAAGGACAGGAACCTAGCACTAGATGCTCTTCCTGAACTAGCAAATGATTTTAAGCACACAGGAGAGGGAAGTAGAGTTCAGCCAACATTATAGGCTTTATTTCTCCTCTTGTCTACGCTCTTCCTCACCATTCACCTCCAGAGAGCAGACCTCTCTGCTGCCCTCTGATAAAGGATACTGGACTTGTGCTTCACACAATCTTCTTTTTAAATGAGCTCAGTTCCTGGACCCCATTACATCACTGTGGATGTACTGGATAAAGCACAACTGGGTGTGTGTGATTCCCAGTGGTGGGAAGGACAGCTGGTTCACCTGAGCCATTCCCTTTCCTATTGGTGGACTGGGATACCAAAGGAATTACTCTGCCAGCAGGCACTGCTGTGGGGCAACAGATATGCCACTAACTGTGTCTTGGAATGAGGCAATGAGGCAACATTCCATCACGATGGGTGTCAGAAAGCTGATGCTTTTCCTGACACAGATACTGCTAAACAAAACAGATCCATATATCGAGTCTGCTGAAGTGTAAAGCATGTGGGAGGTGAGCAGGCCAGGCCCATCAGCAGGAGGATAAATACAGCCTTCCCATTCAATAAATACAGCCTTCCCTTCCTTGTAAAGCAAAGTATAAAAGGTTAATGGCAAACAGACAATCAAGCTACCCTCAGTTTTCTGGTTTCAAGGTATCTCTTGTTCCAGATGGCTCACGCAATCGCCAGGAAATGTCATTATTAAACAAGATAAAAGTGAGAGAACTGTTGCAAGGTGCAGCACTGTGCTTGGTCTTGGATTTCATTTGAAATGCTCAGGGAAAGGTAAACCTTTTGCTAGCAGGAGGGGAGCCAACATTCCCAGGATTAGCAAAAGGAGATGAAGAGAGCTGGAAAGGCATGGGAGGTTCAAGGCTTCTTAGACCAAAGGTTGGGTCCTGGTTGCTGCTGGAGCGCTCCCTTCAGGTGTGCAATTAGTGGAGCTATGTGTTCACTGGAGGGTGTTCTACCAGGGAAAAAAGACACAGAACTAGAGAGCCCTGGAGCTCTCTATCTAATTCATGCATTGAACCCATGGGGAGCAAGAAAAATCTTGTTCCCATGAACTAAACCAGATGCCTTCACAATGCTGAGCTATTGTTTCCATGTGACAGAGAACAGTACTTTCTGAGTCGGAAAGGCTCATTCCCTCCCAATGTGTACGATGTCTTCACATGCACTGCCCTGGCCCTTTCATGATAAAGGGTCTGTTTTTCCAGGCTACGACCTCATGGCCCTGCCCCCCTTTGACCTTTTGTTCTCTGAAAAGATGACTGTTTGCTTGTTTGGGTTTGCTTGCATGATCGCATGGTGTCTTCTGGTTGGAGTCCTTCAATGTACTGTAGCTGTAAAAACATTTATGGCCCTTGAAGTCGAGGCCTGGAAGGAAATCCCTTCCCCCAGAAGATGTATTCCATTCAAATAGTGATCTCAACATTCTGATAGCCTTATTTAAGTTCTGTTGTAAAGAAGAGTCCTTCCCAACATTCACCATCTCCCACCAGTGTTAAAAAGGAGTGGGATCACTCAAATCTTCCCAGCTTGGCTATCAGGAGAAATACAACTGCAAAGTGTACAGTGCCAAATCTAAGTGCCAAATCCAGAGAGGTGGTGGATACCCAATCCCTGAAGAAACCCAAGGTCAGGCTGGCCAGGGCTCTGAGCATCTGATGGAGCTGTGGGTGTCCCTGCTCATCACAGGGGAGCTGGACCAGACGGCCTTTCCGGCTCCCTTCCAACTCAAACGATTCTGTGATTCTAAACCAAATGCTCATTGAGCATAATATTCAGTGAGAAGAATCTCATCTTAGGTGTCCAGCTAAGCTAGTCTTGTCAGACCCCATCACAGATGATAGAAGTCTTCCCAGAAGGTGATTCCCCCAGTGATGTTTGTCACCAAACATCCATTAGCTCAGGAGTGCCTTGAGCTTCAGACTGATAAGTGGTCTCTTATCAGGTCCCAAAGACTCTGTCCTGATCTTCAACCTCCCCACAGCATCTGCTGGTAATGAGGCCGTGGAGAGTCTTAACCAAGGGAGTATTGGATCTGATTTGACACAAACACATTCAACTTCATGGGATGGGGAGGTGCCTCTCTTTTCTGCCAATGACTGGATGAACCTGTTCAGACTGCACTTCAACTTCTGGCTTGGGAAATGGTAAATAATACAGCTGTTAGAGACAGCCAGTAGATGTCACAGCTATGTACTTATTCATTGTTTTCATTTTCAGGAGATGGTTGAGATTTCTGCACAGAAAATATCTATATAAGAAATATTATATATAAAAGACTAATATATATGAATAAGAAAAAGAAAGCTCTCCATGCCCTCCTTATACCCAAGGCAAAAGCAGGACTCCTCATTTAGTCTAACATTCAAAGAACAGCAACAGGGAGAAAGGGAGAAAACAAGTCTTACATGGACAGCACTGCAGGGTTTTTAAGAACACCATTTCTGCCTCCTACAGTCAGGCATTCAGGAAGATGCATGCTCTGCCCTTCTCATTCACAGCAGCAGCACCACGTTTTCTACAGATGTTTGTGCTGAACCATAGAAGCACTTTGACAAAGACTATTTACTTGTCTAACACAGTTGGGCAAATGTCCCCATGACAGATTAATGGACTCAGTGACAGATAGGAGAAGAAAACACAGTCAAAGTACAAAGGGAAAAAAAAGGTTGGCTGTCCTGCTCAAATCAGCCCAGAGGATTGTTTATTCCAAGCTTAAATCTGCTCCAAACTGCTTTCTCTCAAGACCAAGCACTGATACAATCTTTGCAACTGACTGTATCAAACCACCACGAAGCCCAAATAACCTGGAGACCAATCCAAGCCCACTTCCCGTTGAGATGCAGACCAAGTCCTTTCAGCTTTTGCCAGACTGTAATACTCTATGATTTCCCATAGCTACAGTAATAATCCAGCATCTATGCAAGGTCCCCAAGGACTGCTACTCTCAAAGCTACAGCACCTTTGTAAAGCACAACGGTGTGTTTGGAAGTGGACCTTGCTCTGCCAATCTATTCATTCATGCACTTAGCATGTCATAGATGCTACCTAATTCAATTAGGGGAGCTGATTTAAACTCAATAGACTCCCTAATTTTTTTAAGCACAGCACCATACCACCTCTCTCCATTGCCAACCACCAGAGAAGGGTTTTTACGACTTAAGCACAAAGAAATGGAAGAAACTCTGCTCAGTGCCTAACAGAATTGAACTGCCTCCACAGGATGAGGAACTGAACCATGAGTCACCACAGACAGAACTTCATGCTGCCTGCAAGGAACGACTTCCCTGATTATTTTTTTTTCCTATCATTGCTGTATTAGTCTTTCTCCTCCCCAAATCCAGGTCAGTCTTTGACTCAAACACATGAATCACCACCAAGGTTCCTTTTTTTGTGAGAAAGTTGCTCCCATAAAATGAGCCAGCAAGCCTTGATATGCAAATCCCAAATCTCATCTATACCTTTATCCATAGTCAGCCCATTTGCCTGTGCAGGGTTCAAGAGCTTGAACTGATCATAAAAAGTTATTCTGGCCACTAAATCTGGTCTCCTTTGTCAAGGGTGGAGAAACAGAGATCATCCCTATTTCAGAATCATTTCTGCATCTGATCAAGCTGCCACTCTTAGTGATATTTGGCAACTTTCTCCTAAGTTAATTGCACACACTGCAGATAGAGTGATATTACTCTGGTTAATTGTGATATTAATAACAGCGAAGTGCCATCAAAGCATTGTGGTAGTTCCACTGCATGGCTTCAACTTTTGCAGTGCACTCACTCACCCAGCAGACAACACAATATAATGTTTTCCTTCCTGCTTATTTGAAGGCTGGACATCCTCCAGCCTCAGTGCCCTCTCTGACTAATCAGAGCTGCTGATATCCAAAGTGACATGGTGTTTTATTTATCTGTTGGGTTTTTTTTCTGAATGCCAAAGTCAGAGTGAGGTGAATACATTGCCACGTGCCACAAAGAAGCGCTCCCTGATGATGTGGTCGATAATTACTCTAAGCAGTTCTGGGTGCCTACACTGGTGATATCAAACTTCAGTCAGTTGTCACGAAGGTGCTGAAGATCCACTTCTTCATTGAAGTTCTGGGTTCAAATATTACAATCCCAAGTTTTACATTCTCCAGCAGAAATACATAAAACAAAGGTTACTGTACTCTTCTGATCTCACCACAACCTGGGAAATGGAAGCCATCCAAAATGCTTTTGCCTGCTCTTCCCATTCACAAACCAGGTGGATGCACTCACGGGGTGCAGTTGGGGTGGGACCCTACGTCACATAATCCTCAAGTCACAGTATGAAGGATCCCAGTGGAAAAACACAGCCATCAGGATTGGTGCAAAGCAGATTCCCCATTGTTCTCAACCGTAACTCCATGGTGCCACAGCCGTAAATGGCAGCCATTAATTTGTCAGCAGTGGCAAAGTGGGCAGAAGGGGGACACAGAGCACCATGTTCACACAAGCAGGCTGTGACACGGACCAGGGACCGGCCCTTCGCTTCACTCTGTGGTGATGCACCATGTCTTCCCACCAGCACCCAACCATGGCCAAAGGGCTGGCATTTTGCAAGGCAGAAGGAATGAAAGCCTGAAGGAAAAAATAAACAAACAGGTTCATGGAGAATCCCTCAAACTAACTTCTTATATGACAGGCTACAAATTTAAGGTTTCAGGTATATTTTATCAAGAGCTGCATAATGGCTTCTAATTTTTTTTTTTTTTATGATTGCTAATAAACGAAATTTGTACCAAATATTCTCCCATTTAATGGAAATTCCACGTTTTCCAACAAAATAAATTTAAAGCAAGAACTGCAATGGTTGTTCTGCTGGACAAACACTTGATGTGTCTTTTGCTCATGCAAGAAAACACATTCTTCTCCAGACACATTTAGAAAAAGAAGAGACTTGGCATACTTCTAAAATTCACAAGCACATTTTAAGAACGCCCAAAAGATTTCATGAAGAAAAAACAACTAAATTATATGAGAAAAATTAATTCCTTTCAAGCTGCTTCAGGAAATAAGCTTATCTTTCTCAGAGCAGATTTTGCAAGTTAGCAGTTGAGCATCAAGTATTTCTGTCATCACCGCAGTGGTTTTAGGAAAAATGTCTGTGTCAAATTATGACATTAATTTTACTTTGCAACCATTGTTCATAATTGCAGCCTTCCTTCTGGAGGAGAAGCCTTTTGTAGCCAAGAAGAGTGATAAAAGCACATATTTGCTGCTGGAAATACGTGACATTGAAATATTTGATACATTCAGTAGCTTTGCTGAATCCAAGCATCACAGTGTGATAGAAAATGGATAGATCTCAAAATTCTTCAGAAAGGGAGAAAGAAATTAAAAAAAAATAAAAATGAGAGAGGTGAAGCTGTGCTTACTCATGCCCAAACCCTACAGGCACTGGGGAACACAACCTGAAAGAGTGTCCATCACTGTCCATCCATCACTGATACACAGGGTGCATTTGTTAGATCTCATGAGACTTCAGAAGTGTCACAAAAATAATTAAAAGGTGATCATGGAAAAAATCAGATATCAGGGTATAGACACAGTGCCTGTGTGCTTATCCTCCATGGTTTTCTTTACAGAAGGTTTTTAAGAACAGTTCAACTTCTGTGAGAAATTGTTTTGGTGGACCAGGTCCTACCTGGGACCACAGATGGATGAACAATTTTTCCCAGCCTCATTTTGGTGAATACTTCTCCACAGAAGCACCACATATTGCTATAGCATGAATGGACTGTAGTACAGAAGTTAATGATATATGTGACCTTTTATCCTTATTCTGTGATTTTTGATGCTGAACACTGGGGAAGTTAATCTCAGCCAGTCCTACAGGTTCTGTAAGTCTTTCCACACAGAGTTGGGGCTGTTACAAGATAGAACACCAATAGCTCAAACCATGGGATAAAGTTACATTTTCTTTTGTTCTGAGTGATTTCTGCCCCATGGAGGGTTTGCACAGAAAAGGGAATGAGAGACATAAGCCAAAAAGAAATACTTTACACAGAAAATGAATGTAGAAGCATGGAGTGAGCCAGATCCATAGCACATTCACAAATATAACATTATTGACAAAGTCAGGGTGAGGCAGGTTTGCACCATGTGCCCTGCAAACTCCATCAGAAAGTCCTGGGGGTTTCCAGAAGTAACTGAACCTTGCTTTGACAACAAGGCTACACAGCATCTCCTAAATTGCATCTAACAATCAGCACAATTTTCATGTGCTCCTCAGTAAGAGCTTGTTCTTGATTGTAGTGAGGAGAATTGAAGTATTGTGATGCTAGTAGAAGACAGATGGGAATGAATAGGGGCAATTCTACTAACAGGAGTCATACTAATGGCAGGGAAGCATCAGTTGTTGAGTTTAATGCATCTTCCCCACTTAATGAAATTGGAGGTAATAGAGAGCAAGAGCAAATTCAAGTAATATCATTTTGAGAGATAATGGGAACAATAATGTTGTTATCAATAAAGTCTAAAATGGCACAGTGTTGTTAAGATGATCCAAAATGCAAGTTGCAATTGTTCATATCGTAATTCACTGTGGCAGTTAATTGGAATGCCAGCAATTACAGGCTCTCATTGCTCATCAGTTATTACAGCTGGCAGAGCTTGTGCAAGTTTCTGGTGGACAGGACGCATCCCAAACCACTCTACCATGAACAGAAATGTAACTAAGAGTTTATGTGGCTTTGTTTTTCTTCTCTAACGTAGAAGATAAGAACAAATGATAAGAATAAGATAAAGACCCAGAATGGATGTGAAGTCAGGACATAAACTTACCCTAGCTGTGAACCACCTCTCTAACAGATGTAAATAAGAATGAAGTTATTTAAATCTTAGTTTGGCACATCACTGAGAGTACTACTAACATCCTACTGAGGGAGATTGGTGAAATGCCTGAGGACAGTTTCTAGATAAAGACACATGGACTTCCATGACCAAATACAGTCTTCTCAATGTTCACAAAGACTCTTACTGGCAGTAAGCATCCTGCAGATATTTGCAAATCACAGAGAGCCAGCCAACGTATGACATCTCAGGTAGCCCATCTATTCACAACTCTACTTTTGCACCATTCCAGCAGTTCTGCTCTTGAACAGTTTTTAACAAAAAAAGAAGCCAAGAACTATCAAAACAAACATAAACAGTGATCATGGATCAAATAGACAAATTCATGTAACTTCATAATGTGTGCCCAAACCTTAAGAAGGAGGTATTTAAAAGTGATTCTAGAACATAGCCCAGAGGAAGTCAGTAGCCAATGCAGTCTTCACAAAGCTTTCCTGGTGCTGGAGGATGATAGTCAAGTTCACCCACCACAAAGAGAGATCTCTTCAAAGCATGAATGCATTTTTAGGAGCACCCCCATAAGCTCAGAGTTAATTCACTACCTATTACATACCAGTGCAAGTCCATTGACCTCCAAAGAGCCTCTGCTGCACAACAGAGGACACCCATAGGAGTCCCACTTGCACTCCTAAATTAGAGCCAGAGAGTCCAGAAATAAGTTGATGAACCATGTCCCCATTCAGGTGCATCAGCCTCCAGCAAAAAGAAGAAGTGGATCTCTTTAAAGGGTCCTGAGTGGTGAGGGGCCAGCTGGAGATCATTAGTGCCTGGTGCTGGCTATTTGCTCCTCCGAAGATCAATTAGCTTTCATCAAGCACAGCTGATCAGGCTGTTCAAGGAAAAAACACTGCTCTATATTCTCCAGCCATAACAAATTGCTTGGTAAAAAGAGGCACTAAGGGAAGAAGACTCCGGGGATAGCTAACTTACGGGTGCTTTTAGAGGAGTCTTTCCAGTTTAAATTTGGTGGTAAAGGATGGGGTTTCACAGCAGTCAAATCTAGCAACTCACTGAAGCTAAATTCAAGGTCCTTCTTTCCATTTTCTCCCATCTGATCTTTATACTGACTCTAACATCTTGTTATTACTGCATGGATGTAGTGCTGGGGACATTACAACCCTGCCACATCTGTTGGGCAGCAGAAGCAACGCCAGCCTGTAGGGATTCTCCCACGAGATGTAGGTACAGTGGCACAGGGCAGAAGGAGAGAAGCGAGCTGGACTTGCTCCAAATGCACATTTCTTGGCAGGTTTAAAAAACAGCTGAGGGATCTGCAAAGTGCAATCTGATCTGGAAGCACGCACAGAGACAAAATTAACAGGGTATCCCATGATGTCATTTTGAGCAACCGCTTTCCTGGCTGAGACAGAGGCAGACAATTCCATGTCTGCACATGAATCCTCACTGAGGCATCTGCTGTTATTCTAACTCTCTTATCCTTCCCTCTGTTACAGCAGCTCTGCCCAGGTCCTATAAACATCCAGGCGGCAATCAATGAGGTGTGAATATTTAGCTTATAAAGCAGCTCAAGCATGAAGGATATGCATTAGAAGAGGTTGGGAAAGCAGCAGTGGAAAATTATTTCCAGCCTTACTGTCACTGCACTGCTGCTGTTTTGGATGCTTCTAAACTGTATCGATGCACCCAATTAAAGAAGTCATCTGCGGGTGCTGAACTGAAGATCCACTAGAGGCACTGCATTGGGCATGAACCCTTGTGCTTGGAAACAAGAAATGAAGTATACCTGCAGACATTCCTCAGAGCACTTGGAAGTGCTTCACATATCCCCATCAGTCTGGAAACTTAACAATTTAATTGCTCTGCCCAGCCAGGATCTGGAGGTCGAGATGCCCATGGAGGCATCTGCAATAGCAAGCGAGATGTGCCAGGCAGCCCCCAGTCCTGTGTGCCTTCCATCGTGGTGCTCAGCCAGGACAGCACATTCCACTCCCCAGCTGTAACATTGCATTATTTTCACTTTCAGAGCATTGCGTCCACACAGTGACCATTCACCAAGAGCTCTTCTTGGCTGATGTGAACCTCCAAAATGTGTTTGCATCATTGCCTGTTTGATCGCAGCTCTGCTTGAGCTGGACGAAAAAACAGACCAAACAACACTGTGACAATTAACCAATATAGATATTTGTGGTCTTTATGGCAAGTGATTTAGTATGTCCCACATCTGTTCTGCTCTTTCCCTACCCAAAATGGTGTCTTGCTCCTCGCTTTATGGGAGGAGGTGTTCTTGGTAGACACGATGTCCTTTTCCATACAGATGCAATTACTGGGACATGTGTAGCATATATCACAAGTTGGCAAGAGTCAAAGCTGTACTGAATAGCATGCTTACTATTAAACAGCAAGGACAGACAAGTTCCAGTTCTTGAGCTCATGCCTTGGTTTGATTTATTTTACAAGTATTTGCTAGAAGTCATTGCTAACAAAAGATTTTACACTTCATTATGTGAATAGTAGTAGTGAATTCCCTAGAGTTTCTTAAAGGGTCTGAAGCAAAAGATGCCAACAAATGTCAAAGAAATACTTTGCTCATGGTGGTTTATTGCTGTGTTATTTATTTATTTATTTATTTACTTATTTATTTATTTATTTATTTGTTCTTTCAGGCTGTTTGAAATTAGAGAGAGGGAAAAAAAAGAAAAGAAAAAACACAATTTGAAATATTACCACGTTTTGTGAAGACGTAAGAGAGATTCTATGTCATGTTTCACCACTGGGGACATCACCTGTGGGAGACACCTCCACCCCTCTCTCTCAGTAGCAGATCAGCTCTGCTAACAAGGTTAAAAACAAGATCAGGCTGGATGGGGCCCTGAGCACCCTGACTGAGCCATAGTTGTCTCTGTTCATCGCAGAGGAGTTGGACCAGATGGACTTCAAAGGTCCTCTTCCAATTCAAACAATTCTACGAAAAACGATAGTAGGAATGATAAACAATGTTGGCAGCCACTAATGGAATCTGCGTTGAGAAAGGAGGGGATTCATGCCAAGTGTTTTTTCGATACCAAAATCTAGCATCTCCTCTACGTGCATCGTCTAGTGATCCTCCACAAATGAGAAAGTTCCTCCAGAAAGCAATTCATGCCATCTTTGTTGCACACCAGTCTTAGGGCAGAACAAAACTCCCCGTAGAGCCCTGATCTCTCTGTATTGACTTCAGAGGGAGGCTAAAGAGCCGCTGTTCATTAGATGGCCCGCTTTTCGGCAGCCGCAATTAGTGGAGAAAAATCCCACCCATGGAGACCAATTGGCCAATTCCTTCTCCAGAGTCAGTCACCACTTCTGCTGAGCCCTCTTCCCCTGCCACGCTGCAGTCACGAACATAACCCAGCATCTCAGCTGGAGGCAGCTCCTTGCTGGAAGGCTACAGAATAGCAAGCGATGGGGGGTTGGCATGGGGATGCAAAGCCTGCAGTGCCATGAGATTACCCAAGAGGCAAAGCAGGGTCACGTCCCGGATGGTCTGAAACATCCAGAATCTGAATCTAGCATTTTCCATTGGTCTCTTGGCTGAGCTTGCAGACTATGAAGGAAGGAGGGAAATGGGAATAACCTTATTCGCGCCATGCAGCCCAGCTCTAACCCCACGGGAGCAACTAGAAGAGATTCCCAAGGAGGAGAATATCCTCTGAATGGGGAATCCTGCTCAGAAACACTGAGAGACAAGGACAGAGGAGGAGGAATTAAATGAAAGCATGACCTTGTCTGCATCTAGAACTAAACATGTGCTGTTCTTGGCCATAGCTGCTCTTGAGCCATCTGTGCCCTGACAAGGCATCTCTTTAACCTCAGGGACGGTGTATCTCCAGGGAGTGGGTTTATGATATTCAGGCTGTACATGCATCTGCTTTTCATCCCATCAAGGAGCCTTTATACCCATCTGGCTGGAGAAGGTGGGGAGGTTAGTCTGTGTTGAAGTTACAAGCCTCGTTTGAAATACTGCTGGTTTCAACTTACTTAGGGCTGTAGACAATTACACAGGCTCTTTGCAAACCACTCCTGCAACCTCTCACTTGTGGCAGTAGAGGTCCGGCTCTGTTGGCAGCCTGAACACATTCTGTTCCCCTATCTTCACAGGTGAACACTTCCAAAGTAAAGTCAGACCCGGGTGGAAGCGTGCCTCCTTGAGCCAAAGAATGAGCCAGTCAGTTTGGGGCAGACAAAGTCCTTCTATAGGAACAGGCTTCATTTTTCTGGCAAAAATTCCCGCAGCACTTCACCACCCCTCACCTTTGGAAAGGCAGTAAACATGACTGTGCAAATGGCAGAGGGCAGAGGAGAAATGAGGCCCAGATCTTTGGCATCTTGGAGGTGTCTGTGAGCTGTGGGAGGACTCAGAACTGTCTGCTGGTTGAGGAACAGATGGTTGGTTTTACTGAAATACAGTTTATATTCGCAGGCAGCAACGTATGTCCATACACACACGTATTTTCATACATGAACAAAATCCTTTGGCATGTTACACTTTTTATCCCATTGAGACAAGATAAACCTGGAGGATATGTCCAGAGAAAACACTTGCAGAAATATCTGGTCTTTAAATGTGGACATCAGTGGAAGTTATCCATGCTGACAAAAGCATTGTGCACAAAGACCTCAATTTTCTATTGAAAATGTCTGATTCTGACTGTGAGCCTGTGGTTGAGTAAACGAGGAGCACCAGCTCCTTCACTGAACACAGTGTCAAAGATGTAGAAAACCTGAACAGCGCTGGATCTAAGAGAAGATGAGTTCAAGGAGGGAGATGGAGATGTGGGAACGTTCCATTAGTGCAAGTGCTGTTTGGTTCTTCTGCAGACACAAGCCACGTGTCTTTTTTTGCTTATCAAGCCAAGAGCGCAGTTGTGCAAAATGGAATAGCTCCAAGCAGGCAGCCTGTAGGTAGGCAGTGCTCATGTTGCTGTTTGTCACATCAATCCCACCTCCTATTGGAGGTCTTATTGTCTTCTCATTGCCAAATTCAAGCGTAATATCAGAGTTCGACGGACACACAACTATGGGGAGCTGGTGGAAGCCTGACCAGGATCAATTCTGCAATCCCTTGCAACAAAAATGCTATAGCTTTTCTTTAGCTTCAAGTCTAGACCTTTTCTATTTTTTGCTGTGCTGTTTTAAGGGAAAAAAAAAAAAGAAAACAACACAGTGTAATAGACAAGGGATGGCTATGTTGTCCCACTTGTGTTTATGACATCCCGGCCAGCAGCAAAAAGCACAAAAGTGTCTGATCTCAAAATAACCCTCTGCTTGCCCCTACTTTATTTTTTATGGCCACTGAACACTGAGGAGACAACTTCATTGATTTGAACACAGTGGTGGCCAAATACAGACAGCAATTAACCAAGCAAAGCCTTGTGGAAAATGAGCAAACCAATCAGGCTTGGGATGACAGAACTGAGACAAAAGGCAACGTGATGCTCTGCTGAAGATCACAGCATGCTGAAAACAAAAAACCTCTCTTAGGTCACAAATTTGTCCTGACATGATGGATACTCATGGAGGAGAAACAGAATCATAGCTTATTCAAATCTGCAACAGGAATAGGACTTACACTAAGAAGGCAGAAGCAAGCGCCAGGAGTGAGAGGAAGTGGAAGATGAATTTACACATCATTTAATGAAATTTAGACACCATTTAGTAGAAGGCGAACTTAGATTTTGATGCTTTGATGGTTGAACTTGATGATCTTAGTAGTCTTTTCTAACATTAATGATTCTGTGATCCTATGACACATTGAAAGCTTTTGTTCAGTGCACTTTTTTCATAGTGAAGGTAAAAAAACCAAAACATTAGGAACATGGAAATGTGAGCAGTGGGTGTCATTCCTCACTTACTCTTTTTTTAAATATTACTTCTGGAAAAGAGGTGTTCAGAAATGAGAATTCATCCCTTGAAGTTCCTGTGTCGTACAATCCAGTGCTGGACTCACTGAGCAAATCTCCACTTTATATTCTGCAGAAACTTGGATTATTTATCAATCATTTATTACTTTTCTAACCGGAGTTGACAGATAGAAAGTCTTGATTATCTGCTGCTCTCTGTTCAAAGAAGATGAAGAAATGTGCCTACCGCTACCACGCTCCTTTTTCCATTCCCTTTGCAAAAACACAAATAATTACACAAGGCAGAGAATCAAATCCAGCACAGGCTGTGCTGCCTTTGCTCCGTAACCAAGCTCCCTCTGGCCGTGCTTTATGTACAGTAATTCACACAGGTAGGTTTCCTAAAGGGATTCATGTCTCTGCTGGAAAGTTCCTTGTGGCACCCAACCCCCAACGTATATCTGTCGTATGGTTGAAAATTGTTGGGAAGTTGGCAAGAGCAGAGAAGTCTGGAAACACCAAGTAAAAGAGATGGCAAGGAGAGAAAGAGGGGGAGCATGAAATATAGAGGTAAGTCTTCCTTTCACACCCAATGCAAAGTAAACCAGAGGAACAAAACCAGAGTTTTCCAGTGTGCATTTAAAAAAAAAAAACTACTAAAAAAGTAAAAACCCAGAGAATGTCAAGGAACCAAGGGAAGGGTAAAGGAGGAGAAGAAGCAGTGTGGGAACTGCTCCGTCTCTTCCTGAACACTGGGGGATTCAGAAAGAGCCGAAACCACAGCAAAGAGCCAAAGATGAGGAAAGCCACAAGCACGTTCTGAGCACGGCCAGCTCCACTCGAAGCAGATTAGCAGCGCCGATAGATAATTGCAGAGTGAAATGCCTGCCATGTGCCACAAGACTCAAGCTTCCCACTGGGGCCTTTCCCCCCAAAAAAAATAAAATAAAATAAAAAATGCAAACAAGATGGGCATGCATAGCTGTAACTCACTGAGCAGGGAAAGAAGAGGACTGAGTTGGACCTCAGAACCCTGCTAAGCCAAGAGGGAGACCAGTCCACACTAACAGAGATCATCTGAATGACACTTAAAAAGGAAGGGCTGGGAGGAAAGAGCAAGAAGACTTCAGCAGAATTTGTGCCAAAATATGTAAGTATGGGGGTGAGTGAAGGCCTTTCCACCAAGAGAAACAGAAGTAGAGGAACTCGGACTTCACTGCTGTATCTGGTGAAAGCCAGAGGTGATTGAGGATCAACAATAATAAGATGTCTCTTCAGTTTTAGTGCTAATCATTTGTTTACTTATCCTTAAACTTTCCCTTTCAGAGACTTTTCAGGAATTAACCAAATTTTTGCAACTTGCTTAGTGTCCAAAGTTGACTAAAACGTCCTTCAAAGAGGCCGAAGAGGAAACTTAGATAAAAAATGCGTTGAGCTGGGAAAATGCATAACCCGCAATCCTAGATGAAGACCACAATGGACTTCCATGAGATAGCTTGGGATCTCATTTAGAACACTTTCCTCCAAGAAAAATCTTTCCCAGGCCTACCACTGGCTCATGTCACCTTCCCAGGGATAACTGGGACTGAGAGGTGTAGGCAGGAAGGATGGTGAGCTCTGCAGTGATGTCTTTCTCAGCTATTCAACTCTTACATTTTCACTACCTCGAGGTGCCAGATGGCTCTTGAAGGCTGGAAGGACCTTCTGCAGTGAAACGTTTGCAGCACTGCATGTTCAGAATCTGGATGGGAGTGCTCAGTTCCCGGTTGTGCCACAATGGGAACCTTTGCATTGGCTACAAAAAACAAGTGTCTGCAAAAGGAAATGCTTGGCTACAAGCCTCATCAAGGGCTGCCCCAAAGGTGAGGCAGATCTCATTCATTTTGAAGTCTTTATAGCAGGCAACTACTAAATGAAACAACGCCAAAAGTGTTGCAAATTAACATAACTTCAGGCCTATCTGAACTTCAGGTCCTCTCCGTAAATATCTAAACAGCTTTACTAAATTTCTATATTTAATAAGAACAGAACTGAAATCGTTGATGGCGCGTGGAGTTCGTGATCTCATTGCTGGAGGTCTCAAGGAACGGCTCACAGAGATCTCACCCTGCCTTGAGGTCAGAAGTTGGCTCAGAGAACTGCAGAACGTCCCTTCCAGCTGTTTTCTGCAAGTCTACAAAGGATTAATAGAACATCATCCATTCTGACCGCCTTTTTCCTGAGGAAAAATTGAATTCTGCCTGAACTAACTCCTGTGCTGGCAGCATTCATAACAAGTGTTATATCTCAATAAAACAATAGAAGAATGTGACTGTATCAATGTTTGTAGGGGGTAGATTTTGGTTTTCTCCATTAAAATCTTCCTAGAGGCTCTGCAGACAAAACTCTTTGGCAACAGCAGCATGCTCTATTTAAAACATGTGCCAGACCACCAAAAGCTGACTTTGCTCACTGAGCTTTTACTGTTACTTTCTTTTATTTTTGTTCTGTTTACATTTCCTCTTGCAATTCCAAACTTTATGAGGTGAAGGAATGACAGAGCAGCGATGTTTTAATTGCATCCCTCTTTTTCACTTTCCTCTGTTTGTCTTTTTTTGTTGTTGTTTTACTTGTCTCCAGACACTAAACATTTTGTATGCTTGCAGTAACTGAAAAAAAAAAAAAAAAAAAGGAGAACCAAGAAATAGAATTTATTGAAAAAAGAGATCTTAAAATCCACTTAGACAAAGTCTGTAAAATAAGCTGAGGTAGATAATGGAAATTACTTTCAAATTTGACACAAAACGAAGTCATACAGAAGCTAGGGAAGCTGTGGAGAACACATGATGCACAACCTAACACCATTAATTATACCTCTGAGTAATTAGGTGGCTGTACTTTCTCACAGGCAGACATGCAGCACTGGCAAGAGCTCAGGCTCCCCTCCCATTGACCGATCAGGGGCAGCGTTAGACTGATGAGGATGGATCCACCAGACATGGCAGGACTCACCTCAAGAAGACAAGGGATTGCCTCATCCTTTCTTCTGACAGAGCCTTGTGCCATGGACTGTAAGCCAGCTGTGGTCTTAGAAGGCACCAAGCTGTGCAAGGGTAACCCAACCTTGAAGAAATTTCTTCCTGCTTGTCCTCAGTGCCAGTGCTGGGCATAAAGCAAGGGAAGAGAATCGTACAGTGATCGTAGAATGGTTTGAGTTGGAAGGGACCTCAAAGATCATCCCAGTTCCAACCCCTCTGCTGTGGGCTGGTTGACCCCCACCAGCTCAGGCTGCCCAGGGCCCCATCCCAGGGCCTTGAACACCTTCAGGGATGGGCATCCACAGCTTCTCTGGGCATCCTGTGCCAGAGCCTCATCAAAATAGATGAGCTGGTTTAATTTCAAGATCCCTGAGACACCCAAGTGTCTTGTAGCCCCATATCTGCAAGCCAGTGTCATTACAGGGCAATAGTTTCTTAGATTAGGTCAAAGGCTTTGTAGAAGAGGATGAGGTCATTTGATGCCAGGGGAGTGTTCTGAGATCTTCAACAGGAAGGGTTATAAGAAAGCAGAAAATAGGCTTGTTATGACTTCAGGAACACAAAAATACCTTCAGCTTAAAACAAGAAGATCTTCAATAAACCCAAGCCTTCTTTCCAGAAAATAATTTCAGTCTTGATCCAGGAACAAAGAGACTGAGAACAAAAAGGAATCAATATTTATCTCATAAGCCACAAAGAGAGAATGCAGCGCATTTTAATTACTTTTTAAGTGCAACTGTAATGAGTCAGGGCTCTGAGTTGTCCTCATAGCATCAACATCGAGCTCCCTTCTTTCAGTGGAAAAATTCCAGCAACAACAAACGCTCTGCTGCAGCCCTGGCACCTAGGGACCAAAGCAGAAACAAACAGGACCATGGAACAAAAGCCAGGAGAACAGCAATGGTGTGGATCAGTGTGAGAGGGCAGCAGGAGCCTGCAAAGGGTCACAAAGTCAAACAGGGGCCTTCAACCATGGGGAGGATGGGGTTAGGGAAATTAGGGATGGCATAGAAGCAGGCAGCTCTGTCCTGGCTCCTGATGGCAACGTGCACAGAAATACAGCAGGGGCATTATTCTGACTGGAGAAGAGAGAAAGAGAGAGGGAGGAATAAAAATAACCGTGTTTGCTTTCCATGACACTCTTAAAATGAGTAACACCAGTCATTTCTTATTCTAAGTGCAGGGTGTTGTTGTCTGTGGTGTAATACTTCCATACCACAGTGCACTGACTCCTGTTTTATTAGGAGCCACCACATACCAACAGTCTCCATAGGATATTACAGATAGGTATTTTTTAAAAGGTACCCTGTGTGAAAAGCAAGTTTGCTTGGCTGAGCACTGAAAAATCAGGAAATGCTGTGGCCTTAGTTATTATTACTGCTCCTGAAGCAGCAGGGCCACAAGCCTCAGTCTTACCTTTATCTATCCAGCTTGAGAGGGTCTGGAGAGTCACTTTGGTCTTGTGGATGGAAGAATCAGCAGCCCAGGAGAGGCTATGGCTGTAGCACCAAGCATTGCCATGCTCAGCCCACCCTGCATGCTGATGTCTTGTAAAGCATGATACAGAACCACAGCAGTGCTCCCACCCCACTGCACCATCTGCAAACCCCACCACCAAGACCAGGCCAGTGCTGCTTTCTGCCAGATGGGGTCAAATACATTTCACCTCCCTTCAAGCAGCTTCTGATGGCACCAAGCTTATGGCATTGGTCACACTCCAGAGTGTGGAAAGGGTCACAAAAGCAGGAGGTGAACCATCTTCTCCGTCACCCACAGAGGGGACCTGATCAACTAAAGCTGAAAGAAGTGAAGCCACTCAACCAGATACTGCAATAAGAAAAAAAAAAGCAAATTCCAGGATATTAAAATAGAAATAGCAACATGCCAGAAATCTAGTATCCAAAAGTTGAAGTTATAGGGCCTGATGGAACAGTATAGGCTACAACAGTGTTTCTCAGAAGGATTTCTTTTCTCAGGCTCTTAAGGAGATGAGTCTTTTGATGTCACTCTGTGTATTTCTGCCCTAGCTGTCCAACCCACAGGGCAGTTATAGAATCATAGAACCATGGAATCATCTGAGTTGGAAGGGACCCTTAAGGCCACATAGTCCAACTCCCCTGCAATGAACAGGGACACCCACAGCTTCATCTGGGTGCTTAGAGCCCCATCCAGCCTGATACTGTGTGTCTCCAAGGATGGGTCATCCACCAGTTCCAGATGCTTTTAAGAACAGGGCTGATACTCTCAAAAATATCAGATTCCTGTAACACTTCTGTGAAGACAAGTGGCCAGCTCAGGAAAAAAAGAAAATTAGAGCCCTCTGGAAGGAAAGTCTACCATGAGGCTCAGCCCTGATTAAACACCACAAAACAGAGATGTTAAACACACCCTTGAAATCCACAGGCAATTTGGGTCATGCAGTGGGATGAGAAAAATGAAGATAAAAGACAAAAGCAAATGGCCATAGAGGAGAGGCCATACAGAAACATCTGTAGCTAAGATTAAAAGAGAGTTCTGGCACCAGCAGGGAGCACTTTTGACCAAGATGCCAATGCATAGCAGGAAAGTGGAGGGAAAAGGCTGCGACAGCACATGCAGCATTGCATGGGGATGAATTCATCACCCTGCTTTAGCATCCGTATTTTTGGTTGCATGCTCTTTTTAGAGCACCACATCCACCACCTGGTGCAGCTCTTCTGCTGGAGCCACTGCAGATAATGAGATAATGGGGGCATCAGAGAACAATCCACAGCCACGGACAGGGAGAGACAGGGAGGTGATGGCTTTAAGTTGTGCCAGGGGGGAGGTTGTGGTTGGATATTAATGAAAATTTCTTCTGCTAAAGAGTTGTAGTGCGTTGGCACAGGCTGCCCGGGGAGGTGGTGGAGTCACCATCCCTGGAGGTGTTCAAGAACCAAGGAGACGTGGCACTGAGGAACGTGGTCTAGAAATGGACAGCCTCAGCATGAGGGACATGCCAGCATTGCTGCTCCTCTCAAAGTATACCCACATCAACTGCAGCGCATGGGATGCCCGATATCTGTCAGATCCTTTGCTCTCCTGAGTCAATCCCTCCTCTGCTATCCAGAATGTACAAGCAGCCGTAGGACCCAGCATCCTCAGGTGATGGGGTAAAGTGAATTCACACGTGGTGACTTCATGTGAAAACCACCAACTTCACAAAAGTCACGTGGAGCTAAACTGGATGTCGTAAGGAGGAAACTGATAAGTAGATAACCTAATCAGATAAGAACGTGTCAGTGCTGTGCAGACGTAACATTGAGATGGAAATCAGGTCTGTGGAAAGGCGCCCCAGAAATTATTTAGGGCAAACCACACGAGGGGCTGTGAGTAGAATCACAGCATCATAGAATCGTTTGAGTTGGAAGGGACATCTAAAGGCCATCTGGTCCAACTCTCTGCAATGAACAGGGGCACCCACAGCTCCATTAAATGCACAGAGCCCAAACAGCCTGACCTGGAGTGTCTTCAGGGATGGGGAACCACCACCACTCTGGAGCAGAGTAGGCTTCATTAAAAAAAGTCTGTAAGGAAGCAGAAAATGCCTTCATTAAAACATCAGCATTCAAGAGGTCAGTCACAGCAAAGCCAGTTTGGGACTGATGGCTCTTCCCAGATTTGCTTCTTGCAGGTGCTCAAGGGAGGGAGGGGGAGGATGCTTAGGTTTGTTCAAGATGGCTGCTTCAAGGAACCAACCAAACCCACATGTGATGGTCTGACTCAGTCCAGCTCCCCTGGATACACCAAGATCAAAGTCGCTTCAGATGCAATTAGGGTGAATTTTGGCAATTTTGACTGATTCTTGTTTTAATATCCCTCTTCTAGTAGAGCAAAGCTGCCTTAGAGCTCCTGACACATCTCAGACATCATCTCTTCTCCAAAGATTTTGTCCCAAAATACACCCAAATCTCAGAGAACTGGGGGGAAATCTCTTTGTTTTCTTTGTTTTCTGGGGTTTGTTTGATTTTATTTTTTTGTTTGTTTCCACCAATCTTGGGGACAAGGCTGCAGTAAACAACCTCTGTCCCAGCACAGTTATTTACAGTCCAGCTCCCTACATAACAGGCAGGTATTTGGGCAGGAGGCCTGTCAAAGCCATCTCTGCATTTTTCAGGTTTCTGGGGTCACCCAGCATCCTTGGACTGTGGGTTCTTTATATGCAGAGCATCCCAAGACCTTGGCTCACTCCATCCTTGAGAGGACCAGAGAGGCTTGAGAAGGAATAAGCAGGACAAGTGTGCATTTTGTGTTCATCAGTGCTGAGCTCAGCCCTGGGCTCCGTGTCAGGGCTATCTGCAATAACATTCACTGTTTTTCTGGCTCCTGTTACAAACACATTCATGCCATGCACTGCACTGTACAGGAAAATCAGTCTCCTCTTCTTAGGACAGCAGTAGCCCAGACCTACTGACTTAACCTTTGAAGCACCTTGAGAAGAAAGCACCCAAGACTTGTCCAGAATGAATCCTGGATCCAGCTGACCCTTTAGCTACCAAAAAACCATCAGTGCCTAAACACACCCGTGAATTTGGCTGAATATTGTTCTTTATCCCAATGGGACCCAAAGAGATCTATTGGTGTATGGTCTGGCTTCACCCCTGCAGACGAAGACCTAAGATGAGACTCTTTTTCCCCTCCCTATGCACTGAATAGAAAGGCATCTCCAGGTAGTAAGTCAAGGCCATGTTTCTCTGTATCTCCTTTGACTGGTAGGGCTGAAAACAGTTCAGCCTCTATTCTCTGAGAGATCTGAGATTTTTTGCAGGGAAGAACACAAATATTCTTTATTAGATTTCTTCCACCATTAAAGTTCTTCTATCCTTTGTTACCTCAGCTCTATGGCATGGTAACCCCACTCTTCGACTCTCACTGTGTCCTGAGGTTTTCTTCTGAACTTTGTCTCTTCTGAATAACACAGAAAAACTCACTCTGGTTTTGTGCCAGAGCTTTTGCTCTGAGTTTATAACGGCAAGGTGCATTCACACTGCCTTCTCTTTCCTTTCTTTTGAAGGTAAACATATAAATCAAGGGAGGAGCACTTAGTGCTGGGCACTGGCTTGCTTGAATCGTTTGTGAATCATGTACTTCAACCGATGGGGGCTTTGCAACAAGACACAATGTTCCTTGTCCTTTTGGGTTTTGGATATTGCCAAATCTCATGCTGAGCACATCAAGGAGTTCAAGCATATTGCAGAGAAGGCCGAGAAATGACGGACCTGGCTGCGAAAGATCTACATGGGCAAAAGCTATCTGATGTTTTATACACTCTTTCATGCATGAGACAGTGATAGAAAACGTCTTTAATAGCAGTGAAAACCAGAAAGATCAAAAATGGTAATTATGCACAGAAATATGGCAAGCGTAATTCAATCAGTGGAACAACTTCACTAAGGAAATAGATTCTCCATCTAAGAAGATTTATCCTGCAGATGAAAGAGGGTGTAATAATCTCCCGTCACTCCCATCCAGTCAACACCACATGGCATGGCATATGGTCCTTGTTGTATGACTGGAGACCAGTTGCAGAATGATTCAGTTGCTATCCGAAACGTCGCCTTGCTTACATTATCAAAATCAGGACCAGATGCTTTTTTCAATATATATTGTGGCCCAGCTCCAAGATGTAGAGTTTAAAATGGTTAAAAGGTTGGAAGGGAGCTCCTGGAGGAGGGCTCTGATCAACCTCCTGTCGGAAGCAGGTTTGGGTCTGAGATCAGACCAGACTGCTCACTGTGTTGCACAGTTGGGCCAAGATGACCTCCAGGAATGGCTGAATCTTGAAAACCTCCATAAACCAGGCAGCTTCTCTTGGCAACTTGTCTCAGTGTTTGACTGATATATAGAAAACTGTAGGGTGAAACAAGTCTTCTAATTTGGTAGACACCTTCATGGGCAGCAGGGCAGCTTCCTAGGCAGGAGGGCAGGCTTCTCATTAGTCCCACAGTGTTTGTTAGCAGGTTATCTGCTGCTTGTATCTTAAATTAAATTCTCATATTCCTCCATTACTCCAATAGTGTGGCAGATTCACCACTGCTAAAAACACCACCTGTATTTCCAGGTTGAGCAATTACTGGGAGCATTAATTTCTTTAATTGGAGAGAATGTTGTAACAAGCCTCCAAGAACATAATACCTGTATCAGGTCCGACAAAGAGTCCGAGTCTAAAGGAGGGAGACACAGTTGATAAAGTACTGCTTCTACTGCTTCTTGCTTGGCCTAATTATTTTAACGATGTGGGAAACGAGGAAATAAAGTAGCAAATCTGGAGTGGAAACGAGCGTTAGCAGGCAGTCAGTTGGCAGTTCATTCACCTTGGGGGCAGTTACTCCATCAAATTCAGAGATTAGTACAAGCCATATCCTTTGCAGATTTACTCTCAGTCACCCATCACTCTAAAACCTTATTTGCGCTCAGTTCTGCAATAAGAGGTTAAGGAAACTCAATCATTTGTGTCAGAGCTTCTTTCAAAGACATTTGTGGTTCTGGACAATATTATTATTACCTACATCTGTCTCATATCCCTGAACAGGAGGCACAGCTCGGTGTAGAATACCTTAAATGTTATTGCACCTATAAAAATGCTGTACTGATTGCAGTGTGATGTACAGCCACTTGTATTCAGTGAAATATCATGTGCTGTCGTAGTGCAGCCAGAGAACAAGATTTACACAGCACTCATCAAAGGGAGGAGCAGTACACTGGAACAGATCGTGTGAGTCCAGTTCTTAGATATGGATAACATGCTGCAGAGATGCAGGCTGAACTCACTGGCTACAGAAGTGGGGTGAGACCCATGTTTCTTTACTCAGGTTGGGACAGGCATACGAAACCCCCTTAAAGTAGAAGGGGAAGGAACCAGCACGTGCATGATTCGGATGGCAGATCTTGGATATCCACTTCAGGTGCAATGCGTTGTACACTAATCCCCACTGGTATATCAGCAAGGAGAGCATGGAGTGACTGGTTCAGAGGCTGATATCTATCACATAGACACTGTTTGGTCAGCTGAATTCAGCCTGGGATCCAGCAGGAATCCAAAGAGCCTTTGAGGCAGGAATTCATCCAAAACTAAATGCTGGAGATATACAAACACAAAGTGTCCCACATTCCTTTTTTTGTTTTCCCCTGCAAGGAACTCCTCAAAATCATACCAGTGTTCAACTCACGAGTCTCAGACCAGCAGTTACTACAGCCAGTCCTATTCTCCCAAACTCCTGCCAGCATTGCCTTGCTGGCACGACGTGGAAAGAAGTACACCCCAGATAGGCCCACCATCATTGGGAATGCAATGGCACTGGCTCACTTTGTCCTCTCAGAAATCACAGAATCATGGAATGGTTTAGTTTGGAAGAGATCTCCAGAGCTCATCTGACCCAATGAAGGTGATACAGCATTGCTGACATCTGGTTTTGGTTGTTTTTTTTTTATTTGACTGGGAGATTGTTGGCAGAATGGAGGACAATGGGTCCAGTTTTGCAGCTGAGAACCAGTATGAAAACCACTTTTGTTTTGAATTGACAGATTGCAGCCTGAGGTTTAAGTAACCATCTATCTATATAAAGGAGACAATTGTTAGAAACTACAGAAGAATCCACATCCATCCCTCTGTTCTGCAGCATACTGATAGGAACACAGAATCATTAAGGTTGGAAGAGACCACAAAGATCCAAAAGTCAACCACGAACCCATCTCTACCATGCCAACTAACCACATCCCTCAGTGCAAGATCTATCCTTGAGTCACTTCATAAAAACCATCCTGAGAAACACAAAGATAATAGCATTGTTGTAAGAGCTGGTGGTGGTGAAGATGCAGAGAGGAAAGACGTAAAATCAGCTTAAATATCACAAATTCTGTTTGGTTCAAGGTAGTATTGCATAGCTCTACTGTCAGCTGTTTAATCAGTGCAAAGTCACGAAGCCAGGAATCATAGATTCATAGAATCATTTGAGTTGGAAGGGATCTTTAATGGCCATCTCCCCTGCAATGAGCAGGGACACCCACAGCTCCATCAGGTGCTCAGAGCCCCATCTACCTTCACCTTGAATGTCTCCATGGATGGGGCATCCACCACCTCTCTGGGCAGACCTCAGGTGGTCCAGATCAATTTTTTCTCTCCTCAAGACCACTCATCCAGCCCCACTCCTTCCTCCAAAATCCACAAGCTGCCAGGAAAAGGGAGCTGCAAGCAAGACTTGCAATGAAAAGCACCATAAAGGACTGATGCCCAAAGGCTCAGAGCTTTATTATTAGGGATAGATGTAACATTTGACCCATCTTGCACAACCATGCTCACAAATGCCCCTTTTTCATCCTGGCTTGGAAAGCCTTGCTAGAACCAGTCCATCTCCTCAGGGCCAGGACAGGCATCAAGCATCGGTATGAAGCACAAAGGTTTGCCAAGGCATGTGGGATTTGTGGGGAGCAGGCAGTGGAAAAGGAGATGAGAAAGCTTTGCGCAAGAGGAAGAAGAATGTCATTAAGAAATAAAGGGCCACCAATGGGAGCAGAGGGGAATGTTTAAAAAAAAAAAAAAAAAGGAAGGGAAAAATAATCAAAAGGCCTAAACATCCCCAGTTTGGTTGAGAAACTCAGCATAAAGGCGGCCTTTTTGGGAAAGAAAGACAAAGCGCTACCTCTTCTGGAATTCAGGGATACAGACGTCTCTTTTTGGGAATTGTTTACACCTGGACACCAGGGAGTGGATTGAACAGCCAAAAAAGACTGAGGTAACTTTGAAAAAGCCTGTGTTGGGACTGTGGGTTTTGTTTTATATTATTTGTTTATTTAATTTTTTTTTAATTTTTTTTTTTTTTTTAAATGAAGCAGCTAGTGTTTGAAGGGATTGAGCTTGGTGGGATCAAGGTACATTTTTAGGTTAGTGGTAGAGCTATTTATCATTTTTAAGACAAATTTGATTACCCTGATGGGAATTCGTGTCTTCGGGGAAAGCTGCCCAGTTGTCATATTAATCATTGCTTTTAGTGTTTTCATTAGGGTTTTGGGTTTTGGTTTAGTATGGGATATTCATTTTTTTTTCCCCCTTTTAATTTAGCTTTCAGTTGCCCCGGGGCTTTGGCCTGGTAACCTCTGCAGAGTGTTTTTCCTTCGGTCCCCTTCCAACCTCTGAGTTTTATTACTGCTGCTGCTGAAGATCTGCTGCTTCTTCCACTGATGGGGAACTGGTGTTCAAGGGATTCTTCCTTGGATGAAGAAGGGAAGGAATCTCAGAGGAAAAATGAACATTTACTGTTTCAACTATGGTGCATGTCACATTGATGTTCTTCCATAGGCCTCCATAGGACGCCACTGCTGGCATCTTCTATTGTGGTAACACCTCAATATATTCCAGGAGTGCTCTGTGCTAGGTAAGAGAAATGTGTGTATTTCTTGCTCAGAGAAGTTGCTCAGTTTCCTCTGATGGAAAAGGAAATCGTTGCCTTGGTGAAGACCACAGATCACTAAAAGGGGTCAAGATATTCCAGTCTGAACTCATGGACATTGAAAGTCTACACCCAGGGACTCCTCCATCCAACACCAAACCCTCCTGGTGAAGCTGCTCCATCTGTGGGGAGGTGTGCACTGGGGCGTTATCTATTATCCATCCCTAAGTGTCAGATATGCCTTTCCTATCCGTGCTGCAGTGCAGCCAGGAGGTGTCCGTCCTGCTGAAGACTTGCTGTGTCCTGTTGTTGTTGAAAGGTCACACTCTGCTCCAGCCCATGGAATTGGGTCATCCTCAGGTGACCCAAACCACTCACATCAGCAAGACGCGTTCTCCCAAGCAAACTGAGGCAGCTGCAGGAAAGTCATCCCAGCCTCCGTGTTAGGTGATTCATCCCAGATACTCAAGCACCACGTGAGGGTGAAATGAATCCATGGAGGATCCTGTCTCTCTTTGACCAGAATCTTGTGAGTGTCCAGAACTACCTTGGAAATTCTATCTGTATTTTAGACGGTGGAAGAAAGACAAAATCCCAAGTTAAATGAATTATGAGACAACGGTGTGTCACTATAGAAGTGAGAGCTGAGCAGTGAGGAGGTTTAAGATAACAGATTTACAGCCAGAGCAGCAGTTTCATTGAAATCTGGGAATGCTAGGAAACATCACTGAGAAGTGCTGAATTTCATTTCAGCGCCATTCATTCAGTCCCATTTCATTTCAGTGATGTTTAAATAATCCTTTTTGGTAAACAAAATGCATCTATCCGCTGTATTATTTTGATTCATTCAGATTTGACCTGTGTTTTACAAGCTGCTGCTTCCGAAGCCATTTGACATTTTTCACATTATATTTCACTTTATGACAAACTGTGATGTCGTGGCGTTTTCAAAATAAAAGCACTCTGTGTCACCAAAATGAAGCAATTCACCAGTCTCGTAACAGACCAGGTCAGCATTATCAAAATGAAATACTGAGACAGGCTGTGAGATCAGCATTTTGTAATTTCTTTCCTGCAAAAAAAAGAAAGTTCTTCTTTGAACAGAATCAGTGATAAAAATGTTTAAATACCCAATAAATACAAAATTCTCGCTGGGAGCTACTAAATAACTAGTGGCAATTTAAGGGAATGTGGGGCAATTCTCAATAGCACAGAGGAGGAGGAAAAAAGGTAAGAAAACCAGCAAATGGTTTCAATTCCTATTAATACCCAAATTCAGGAGATATGTAAGAAGTGCTGCAGTCAGTAAAGGTTGATCCCTCTCCTGACTGCACGTTTAATGAGTTGGCAGTTGGACTAGATGATCATAGTGGTCTTTTCCAACCACAGTGATTCCATGATGTTATATTTCTAAGGACTCCAAAAGGCCCATAAACATCACTCTCAATGAATCAAAATACCAAATTGGAGCATTTAGATTGGGCCGTGCCAGACTATAGATCCCTGTGCTGGGAGTCCCCATGCTGGCAGGAATTCTGTCTCCTTTCTCTTCCCACCACACAGCACCACATGGAGGGCAGACCCAGACTCAGCACCGGGTGAAGAGCTGGGGGGAGGCAGCAGCTCCCAGCTCTGCACATCACTGCCTCTTCCCAGTGAAACTGAAGTGCTGCGAAGAAGAACATTGGCCTGAATTGGGAATGCATAAACCCCAGCGTTGAGCATGGATGAAGGCAAGGGAGGACAACAAAGCCTCAGCCCCTTGGGTTGGAAGGGATCTCAGAGGTCATCCAGTGCCAAACCCTAAATCAGGCACCAGATCAGGGTACCCAGGGTCCCATCCAGACCAGCCTTGAACGCCTCCAGGGATGGGGCATCCCTGCAGGGGTGAATAAACCCTAAGCTAAATGGAATCAGCCTCTTTGGAGGAGTTGCATCTGCTGTCATGACTGCAGAAGGAGCAAGGAGGTTTCTTACTTGGGCATCTTCAATAAGTTTCTAGGGCCAAGGAAGGCAATGGGAAGGTGAGCACCCAGCTGCAGCAGGAGGGGAACAGAAGTGCCACCGCGTGAGCTGCTCCGTCCCCCTGCACTTCACCCCTGCTCCCTGAAATGAGAACAGGAAAACAGTCAGTAAAGTTAACTAGTGGACGTATTTAAAAGAAATTAGAGGAAATGGACCCACATCCTGTGGAATTCACCCCTGCCAAAGTCTGCAAAGTCGAGTCCTGTGGCCAGATTTAGAAAGGGAGCGGATAATTTAACGGCCAATAACATAGCTGAGCTGCAATGCCAGTGCACGCCCCGCAGTCCACAATAGTGAGGGTTATGTTTCTGCTTTGAATAGCTAAAAGCGCCTCTGTGACACAGGGCAGGAATGCAAGAGGCATCCCCCTAAATGCCTGCGTTACATTTTCAGACATGCAAATATTAATAGCGTTACAAGTATAGCAGCACAGGCACCCAGGAGACACAGGGCTGGGCAGTCCATGCAAGGCATTAGCAAAGCAGGAATCTGTCACCCCAGCTAAAGCTGCCTACAGTTAAGGTCGAAGCTCATTATCTCGTGCTTCCCCTCTGTCCAACCCCCATCCAAGGGAAGCAAATCAGGAGAACTTTTTGCTGCTGCGTGTTGAAATTGTACCTTCGTGCAACAAAGAGCCCAGGGGTAGACTTGATGGTTGTGACATTGCAGTGGAAAGAATTGGGGGTAATTGTTTCTACTTGCCATCCAAGGGCTGATAGCTGCTCTGCAGTTCATGTGCTGCAGTGTCTGATGGTTTCTGTTAGGGAAATTTTATCCTTTTGTAAGAGTGGTGATGCAGTGGCACAGGCTGCCCAGGGAGGTGGTGGGGTCACCATCCCTGGAGGTGTTTGAGAACCATGGAGATACGGCACTGAGGGACAAGTGGTCAGTGGGCACGGTGGGGTGGGGTTGGACTCAGTGATCTTAGAGGTCTTTTCCAACCTTAATGGTTCTGTGATCCTGTTCTGCAAGTACCACATCTGGTTTCAGAGAACAGCTGGGCTCTAAAGCTCAGAGCAGGGTCATGAGGATGGTCCGTGGCGTGAAGTGGATCCCAAATGGGGAACAATTGCATAAGCTGGCACCTCCTTGCTTGCAAAATGTCTCAGAAAGTGCTACAGAAAGCGTGCCTGCTGTTTGTCTCTTCCTTTAGGACAGAAAAACCTCTTTAGGTTGGAGTGCTCAGCGTTTGACTTGGAGCTCCTCATTGCAGGGAAGCCTCTGACTTCTACTCTGCATTATTTCTTTTATCAGATGGCTCAGACTAGAAAGAAACTGTATCTACACAATGGGATTTTGGAAAAGTCCAGAGATAACCAGAAAGAAAACCCAATGAGGAACTCAGTAAATCACAGCTGGGAATTTGCCCCGACGTGGGGCCCAGCCGTTGTCTGTTTTGCCCAGAGACATGCAGGAGCATGAGACAGAAGCTGGATCACTAGAACTATTCCTGACAGGTTTCCAGCAGAACCTTTGTGGCTCTGCTTTCAGAATCCAGTCCACGTTGGAGCAGGGAATGAGATTACCTAACCATGGAAAACTTTCCCATTCCCAGAAGCGAAGATCATATAAAATGATGCCATTCAGAATGAGATCTCTTTGCTACAAGTCTGTTCTTTCAATTTTGGACCAGAGGCTTCTCATAGGATTCACTTCCACCCATATCTTGTATGAGGTTTACGTGCAGCTTAAATGACCCGTGTGTTTTAGACAAGCAGACACATATCCACTATCAGTCAAGGACTAATTTGCATGTGCTGGCATGTTCCATGACAGATATCTGGGCTATTTTTATTAGCTGAATGCTCATTAAAGTGAGATCAGAAATCAAAATGTCATCTGCCACTTGATACTGATTACTAACTCTCTTGACATATATTTTCCTCTTAATATATTTCATATGGTTATGAAAAAATTGCAGTAAATCATTTATGGTGTTGTTTTATAAATTGAACAGCTTTGTTATTTTCGTTTTTCCTAAAGGCCAAGGGAGTCCTTTCAGCAATTTCTCCAGTACTTTTTCCATGGTTCCCTTCCAAATTGATGACACTTTGCTGGTATCAAGACGTCCAGATGCCTTTTTTCCTACCAAGGATCTTCCTGATGTGACTTCTTGCTCCACAGTGTTGACGCATAAATGAATTCCAAAATTCCCCTGATTTTTACAGCTTACACAGTATTGTAACGTAGTGTCTAATAAATCACACATCACCTCATCTGGCATTTCTGCTTTCTAGAGTTTCGTGGCTTAGGGGACCAAGAATGGCAGCTCAGCAGGATCTGAAAAGATGCTGAGGGGGCCGCTCAGAGCCACACAGAACTGGTTCCCAAAGCAGATTGATGGGGAGCAAGGTGTCTGCTAAGCCTTCTGTCCTGGTGGAGAGAAAATACCACAGGAAACACGGAATCATAGAATCATGGAATGGCCTGGGTTGAAAAGGACCACAATGCTCATCCAGTTCCAACCCCCTGCTGTGTGCAGGGTCACCAACCAGCAGCCCAGGCTGCCCAGAGCCACATCCAGCCTGGCCTTGAATGCCTGCAGGGATGGGGCATCCACAGCCTCCTTGGGCAACATGCATTGGAACTGTCGTTCCAGCAGTACATAGGCTGATAATGCATAGTTAATAAGTATGTGAATAGCTCAAAGCAGAAGAGTGAGAACCATTTAATGATTCTGTGATACTAAACTCCCCATCAGGTTGGTGGTTGGTCTTCCGGGTCTGTGGTGCTCAAAGCCACTGACTTGAAAGGAGCAAAGTGTAAGAGGAGCAAAAGATGATCCTGATCTTCACAGGGCCTCAAAGCGGAAAAGAAAGTTGAAAAGGAGAAGCTAGCTCTAAAAAACACCAGTAACAAAAAGCATTACTGTAGCCTCCGTGGGGAGGTTGTTAGAGTGCAGCCAAACCTACTGTCATTGAAGAAGTGCAGAGCCCTAGGCTAGAAGAAAGCTAAAAGGCAAATAAATACACAATCAGAGTATTTAAATGACATATCCTGAGTGTTCATTCAAGCCAAAGGACTATGCTAGAGTGTCCATGTTAGCCAAGCAATGTCAAGAGAAAATAGACAAGGTATCAAATGAAAACAGGCTGTGGGGGAAATTTTAATATCAGCCAAGGCCTGAAGACAACCAGAAAAATAAGTCCAAACCACAGACGGGAAAGCCACAGACAAAAAGGAGAGGAACCTCATAAAACGAAGGTGGCAAAGGCAACGCCATGGCCCATGGTTGGACGTGGACCATATCACGAAAGCCAGAGTGCAGAGGCAGCTTGTGCTTCCTTACAGTCAGCAAATCTGCTGCCAGCAGAGTAGCTCTGTGGAAATGCTCAGAGCTCGTACCATGAGTGCTCACCTGTCTCAGTCCACACCAAAATCCTCGTATGGCCAAGAGCTGCCTGCAGGGCTGAGCTGGGCTAGCAGTGATCCTATAGACGACGCGGTGATGGCAGCCCAAGCCCCTTTATGTGTACCATCCCACTGTCACTTACATCAGTACAAGACATCCAACTTAAAACCGTCAGTTAAACACCTCCTTTTTACTGCATGTATGCCTCCAGCAATGAAATACAAGAAAAAATGGCCCAAAAGCTGAATCAGAATCAGGAAAAACATCTGAAGTTTATGACAGTCCTTGTTGTCCTGACCGTGTACAAGAAGCAGAGACCATCTCATTTCTATTCCTCTGACAGCAAGTAATTTTTTCCAAGCGGATGACTTTTAAGGAGCTGTCACAATCCCAAATTTACTCACAGTGTATGATATATAAAACTGGGCAAGCAAATCATTCAAGAACATCAGCCTTGGTCTCAACGGAAAGAGAAGCGAATCCACAATATGTTTTGAGATCCGGTGAGATCAGGAGTAGCCAAAAAAACCACTGTCCTGACAGCTTAGCAAATACATTCTTCCATTTCCAGCTACATTCAGGAGGGGGTTCTGTTTCCCTTTGTGACTTTTTTAAGTTAGCATTAAAATTCACTGCCAGTCTTGGGAATGCCGAGCAAAGCCTGCATACAGACTGGGTTTGAAAGGATCACAAGATCAGAGGCATGTGCAGTGTGTTTGAATGAAACCTGCAGCACAAAACCAAAAAATCAACCATCAATGAGATTGCAGTGCTTTTAATGAGCGAGTGGTTGATGGGAGGTGGATCATCACCTGCTCCTCAGTCCCTTGATGCTGAAGATAAGGGCAATGTTGTGTTCAGTTGCTAGGTTTCATTGCACACTATTTGAGCACAGACCCTGAAGGAAGCAGGTGCAGAGCTGTGGTTTTTCTCCCCAAATCCTCACCCAGCTGGCAAACCATGGCAAGGAATGGTGCAAGGTACCTTCCAGATGATTCTTCTGGAGCCACTGAGTGTTGGATGTGGAAATCAGAATAGCCAAATTCATTTCTTACTGCTTCTGCTCCTGTCTCAGCAGGAAGAAGAGCTGGAATACTGGAGTTTCCATTCCTGAGTAGGTCAAAAACCTCTGCTGATATTCCTGAGCAGTGTCATTTTAAGGGGAAAACCATGCTGATCTGGATCAGCTTAAACTCCTGGATCAATAGTCAGGTCTTCTACTACATGAATCCTGCCAGGTCCCCAAAGGACCGGGGAGTTCATGTTGGCTTGGATTTCTACCATTGCATTTTCAGTCATGAATTACAGCTCCTCAGACAGAGAAGAGACAGCAGTGCATCCCGGATGACATAGTCTAGTCAGGGTCCATCCAAACAAACAGGGAATGAGATATGGAAGTGACAGCTCCAAAACACATCCATTTAGATTGACCCAACTGTATCACTTTTCTTCCTGGGGGGGATTTAGAAGAGGCAGAGGGATGTGGAAAAAAAATAGTGTTTCATCAAGACACGTTCAGATAGAAAATGTACAGTATTTGTGTATAATTGGCATTATCTATTCAGGCACTTATTCCAGCTCCGAGTTTCAGAAGGGCCTGAAATGCTTCTCACTGCCCACTGAAGAAAAATCAAAGTGGAAGTCCAGAACTTCAGTTGAGGTGTTTCAAAAATATGAGCCAAGAATCAAAAACACTCCTAGACGTCTTCATTATGCTGCAGTCATCTAAACACTAGCCAGAAATTTAGGACTGAGTAGAAGGAGCAAAACTAAAAGAAGGGAGATTTAGGTCAGATGTTTTACTCAGAGTGGTGAGGAATTGGCTGAGGCTGCCCAAAGAGCTGTGGGTGCCCCATACCTGAAGGTGCCAGGTTGGATGGGGCCCTGGGCAGCCTGAGCTGGTGGGTGGGAACCTGCCCATGGCAGGGGTTGGAAGTGGATGATCTTTGAGATCCCCTCCAACCTGACCCATTCTATGACTGTAATAAACAACTTGTGCTCATGTATTTGTGTGGTTTTTTTTTTTCAGAGGAGGAAATTGATCCGGGAAACCAGAATTATGCAAACAAACTGTGCTATCCCTGCACACTTCCCTCCTTCTTCTGTCCAAACTTTCAATTGATCTGAATCCACAGGTTCATGTCCAGAAGGTTTCCAGAGCTCCGAAGGGCTTGGAGCATGAAGTCAGGGAGGTGGTGGTGTCCTGTCTGCAGCCCTGGAGGAAAGCAAAGCCCTGGGCAGTGATGAAGGCAGGCAATGTAGAGGGGCAGAGGTGTTACTTGCATCCAGCCCTCAACGTTTTCTGGCACTGGACTTCCTAGAAGATAAAGGCCAGGCATGGGACATTGTTTCTTGGGTAAAAATGTCAATGTCTTTTCAAGAGCAGAGCAATACCGAGCCCTCAGTGCACCTCAACTTACAGTAAGATTGAAATTAGGCCAAATTAGTATCTCTTTAAAGCCACTGTTCTGCTTCACTGAACAAAAGGGAGCATGAAGAAGGCGGAGGACAGTAGCTTCAAGGAAACAAACAGACAGCCAAGCAGATACTGATAGTAAAGGGAGATTCCCAAACAACTCCTCAGACTAGAGAACTTTCCAGGACCAAACTGAGACCAATGATGGATGCAATTGTAGCTCAAGCCTGGAAAGAGTCATCCCAATCTGTTGACCTGTTTAGCAGAAGGAGCCTGCTGTTTCCTCAGCATAATTGGCCTGCTGCAGCACTTCTCTTTGATCCATCTGCTGAGAACAGAAAAGCAGTAGTTCTTGTTTTTTGTCCCTGTGCTGAAAGGTTGTCCCTATATTTTCATGTTCTAGCAGAGAAAGGAAAAATTTGGAGAAAAGGTGCTGCAAAGAAACTTCTACAAAACTTCTTCCAAGACTCACACATGGAAAATCATCATCTCCCTGGGAAAAGAGACTGTGCTCTGGTCCTTGGACAAGGGATCTCACCTGGGGAGGAGACTGGCTTGCACTGGGTTGAATTATAGGCACCCATTCCTCCCCACCTTATCTTTCTCTTTGTACGAGTCTGGAGCACTGACGATTTGCACTGCACATGAGAGAGAGCCCAAGGTGCTGGCCCAGATCCCAGCTTTGCCAGAGGTTTCCTGGTTCCATTTGTCAGTCAAAAATTTTGGCCAGCAATAGATCTGGGCATAACTCCCCATAGGCAACATGTCTGTCAGCAATGACAGCTGGCACTACAGGCCAGGAAGCCTATTTCTCTCATTTCTGGGTGTACAGCATGAAAATCACAGCCTTTGCTTTCCCACAGGATGTCTGTCTTCATGAGGACACAGTGAGGTGCCCATCAAAGGTAAGACCAGGAAAATGTCCTTTTTGAGGGAGTCTTCTGGGTAAAGATCCTCACTGCAGATCCATCTCCCTGCCCGTAGCTTTTGGCCCTGCCTGGCATCCTCCTTGAAGGATCCCAGTTACCTGTCTCCAGCTACCAACTGTAACAGAAGCAAAAATTATGAGTCGTAGTCTTGCTAAGCCGAAACAGAGTCAAGCCAGTTATTGATTAACCTTTTAGGTCAAAGCATGGAACTCAAAGAAGCAGAGATATTAGCTCATCAGCAGCCTATGTGATCAACAACTGTGAATAGAGCTCAAACAATGCATGAAGCACTGTCTGCAACTAAGTTATGGCTGCTGAGTGACTTCATCAGTGCAGCACAGTATTGATGGCACCTGAGAACCAGGACAGCCCTACCTGCACCATTGTGTCATCAGTGCTCTGAGCAGGAAAGAACAATTTCTGGTAAGACTGTGACACAGACCTAGGACATAATTTCTTTCTGGTTGCCATTAGAACTACAGCCTGAGGTAATCAGATGACTTCATGGTGTCATTGGGTAACTGGTGTTTTACTGTTGATCTGAAAGTGCTTTTGATAACTCTTAGATCCATCCACAAACTCTTTTGAGGATTAAAACTGTGAGCAGTCCTACCACATAATGCCAGAAGTCTGTTGAGCTGAGTTGTTACCGACAGCAGAGGTCAGATTTAAATTGGACCTAATTAGGCACAGCATCATGCATGGATCCTAATGCATAATGTGGGACAAACCTGGGGATCCTCCAAAAGGGAGAGGTCACAGCACTGTGACTTAAATATATGTGATCCAAGCACAAGAACTGGGATGCTGCAGGTAGACCCACCAGCCATGAGGCTCAGGGGATGATCAGGTGGGGGTGAGGGAAGGGCTCTGTCCCAGAGGGTGGTGGGCATGGAATGGGCTGTTCAAGGCACTGAGTACAGCCCTGAGCTGCCAGACCTCAGAAAGTAGTGGTACCTTGCTTAAATATGGGGTTTGGGTTTGGATTGGACTCAGTGGTCGTTGTGGGTCACTTCTAACTGAGGATATATTCAATGCTTTTATGATTCTATTATGAAAAATGCTCTAGACACTGATAGAAGCAAGGGCTTTGCTCATCTCCTGTCTGCATAGAGCAAGAGGAGAGAGACCACACACACCTCCTCTCACCTGTCCCTTCTACTGTGAATATGAAGGGAATCACTCCTTCCAGGAGATGTCTGTAAAGGGGACCAGACCATCAGGGTAAATGGACATGGGGGCAAGTGTCAGACATCACAGCCCAGGAATTGGTGTCCTGCTCAGCTGCCTCAATTCCAGCAAGGAGACAGGTAGCAAGGCAGCTGGAACCTTAAAGGCTAGCAAACAGAGTTTCTCAATCCTGACCCAGAATGAAGGAGAGAAGGAAAGCTGGATGAAAATAAATAATTTCTGGCTCCTCTGAATCAAAGCCTGTTACAATCAAAACAGCCCTCCGTCTGCAGCCAATGCCCCGGGGCCTTGTTTATCAAAAACTGTATGCATTCTTGAAGCCACAGGGCAAGGCTCTTTGACAGAGAAGACACTCCTCGTGTCAAGCAGAGCTGGGGAATGCATTTATGCCTCTATCTCTGTCCCAAGCTCTCCTGGAGCGTGTGTGGACTCTTTGTCCAGTGTCCAACTTGGAGTGCGTTAATCCTCCTGCTCTTGCTGCAGAGCTTGTGGCAGCCTCTGCCCATGGGAACCAAGGGAAAGGAGCAGAAGGAAATGAGGATTTGGGGATAATTTGAAATGGGAAGTGGACAAGAGAGCATTGAAGGATGCTGGCTGGAGAAACCCTCCACACAAACGCGGGCAATCAGCCTGATTTTGTTTTCCCTTAGAGTGGCCCAGCGCTACCAATTTCAGGGGAAATATTTCTGATTTATGGCAATATGAATGAAATCTGAGCAAGTCCACTTAACATCATCCATCAGCCTGCATGTATGTGTGTGTGTGCGATGATGTAGCAGATAAAACGAGAGATCAGAAGTTCTAATATGTCACAGAATCATTAAGGCCAAAAAAGACCTCTGAGGTCACCAAGCCCAACACCGTGCCCACTGACCACGTCTCTCAGCACCACATCTCCATGTTGCTTGAACACCTCCAGGGATGGTGACCCCACCACCTCCCTGGGCAGCCTGTGCCAAAGCATTACCAGTTTTTTGGAGAAGTTTTTCCTAATAGCCAGCCAGAACCTCCACTCACACAACTTGAGGTTATTCTCTCTTATCCTATCAACGTCCCAGCTTGCACCCCCCCAAAAGGCACTGATTTGTGCTGAATATTTGGACTAGATATTTCCTCTCTTCAAGACACAGGCTTGCAAGCTGCTTTTCATTGAAGTCATCCATCTGCTGCCTCTTGCAGCAGGGCATTGCGTATTGTTGGAGCCAGGGCCCTTCACCCCTTGTGCCAAGCTGTATGACCAAGAGCAGTGGGGCATGTGCATGGAAAGTCAAGTCACCAGGAGGATGGG